>NW_015174856.1:1017537-1095294 GCF_001447785.1 Gekko japonicus
AGAATACTCTCTACCTCTGGAGGTTGTGGGCTCACCTGTACTTCAGCCTCTCTCTCTTGCCCAAGAGAGCAGGGAAACTTCCATTCATTCCCCAGAGTGGCTGAATTTCTGCTGCTCCCAGGGATGAAGACTGCCTTGGGACAGTCCCTGTTTTCCCACACTTTTTGGGCTTGGGGCAGCTGGGAACTGTAGGCCAGCAGATGAGGAAGCCCCATTCAACCCAGTGAGTGATACCCCTGCAGGCACCTCTCTGGAACTACAGCTCAATTAAACCTAATGGGGAAAATTTGAACAAAGAACCACAGCCATCTGCAAGGCTCTCCCGAGGGCTGAAGAATGGTCGGGAGGCAAATGGCCGTGGCTGCTCCTCCGCTGATCTTCTCCTGATGGCTGAAGAAGGCTGGTCAGGCAAATGGCTGCTTGGCTGCTGAGGTAAACTGTTCAGATTGGAGTTTTGGTGGGAGCTGGCTCTGTGGGCGGGACTCAGGCACACATTCTGATGGGCAGTTCAGGCAGCCAATGGATTTTGGCAAGCATAGAATGTTGCCATGCAAAAACACATTTATATATAAGGACAGGATAGGAATCTGGCAGCTACTGTGCCTCCTGTTGGCCTGGCTGTATTGAATAATTTCCAGCCTGTGCAGTTTGAGGATATGGACAGAATCCTTGGAGAGGTGAAGTCTAGCACCTGTATGCAGAACCTGTGATTGTCCATGCTGATTAGAGTTTTGTCACATAAAGCTACCTTATACTCAGACCTTTGGTCTATCAAGGTCAGAGTGTCTCCCCTGATTGGCAGTAGTTCTCTAGGATTTCTTTCACATCTTTCCACTTGAGCCTTTTAACTCAAGATGCTGGGGACTGAACCTAGGACCTTCTTCACAGTGCTCTACCTCTGAGCCATGGCCTCTCCCCTGTTGGGGAAGGGGAACTGGGAAGCCCTTTGAAAAATGGAATTAGAGAAGGCAGGATCCACAGCCAGTTGAAGGAGGCTTGGTGAGGCCATGAATTCAGACATGTGCTTTGGATCCATTTAATCATAATTTCTGACATCATTGGGAGAAATGATTGAGCACATGATGACAGTAGAGCTCCTGAGTTTCTTGCATCATTGGTTATTTAGATATACTCCAATTTGGTTTCCTCCTGGATTTTGGAACATAATCTACTTTGGTCATCTCAGTAGATTATCTTTGTTAAAGTGTGGAGAGATGCACATGTACGTCACTATTGGTTCACCTGGATCTCTCAGTGGCATCCAATACCATCACCCATATACCCTTCTAAATTGCCTGGCTGACTTTTTAAAAAGACAGTATTGTCCACTGTTTGCTAGTATGGTACCCAAGGTGGCTAACAACATAATACAAATAACAATTACAAATAACAGTCTACGATATATATATATCACAAAAACATCACTATGGATCTTAAAATGGCAGTGAAATCAGCCACACAGTTGATAGCATAATTAAGAAAAGCCAGAACCAGAAAACATTTAAAGGCAGAGCATAGAAGACTTTAATCCATAAACCAGGCTCATCAGAAAGCATAACAGAGAGGCAGAGTAGAAAAACACATGATAACCGACAGAATAAATTGATCAAATGCCTGGGGTAAAGTTGCACTGTTGTATGGTGGCTCTAGTCCTTCCTGGAGGGTTATGTCTCAAAATGTGGGGCTTATTGCTCTGGCCAGTGGTCACTGGTCAGCAGGGTTCTACAGAGTTCCATTCTGTCTGTTTATTAGCTACATGAAACCGCTGGAGGAAATCACCAAGAAATTTGGGCTGAGTTATTTTCTGTAAGCCAATGTAAGCTCTGTCTCTTTCACCTAATCCCCGGGAATGCTGTGAAAGTTTAGAATTTGTGTTTTGGCATCAGCAATGGAGTGAATGGGCAAAAGAAACTGGGAAAGTCACAATGCTCTCCTAAGCAGAGTCAACCCTATTTGCAATATCTGAAACTTGTTTATAGGATATCTGTCTGTCTGTCTTTCTGTCTACCTACCTATCTATCCACCTACCTACCTACTCATCCATCATAGAAAAATTATCCCTATGCTCTAATAATTAGAATGAGGAGAAGAGATCTCTTCTGGAGTCTCTAGAGAAGACTGACTGCTCGTATTTGCTAAGGTGGAATGACAATTCTGCTGTGTGGATCGAAACTGTACAAGAAAACATGTACACAGTAATTACAGTGATTGCACATATATGCATCTTAAAAACAGAGTATGTTATAAAGCCAGACATTTTTAGGTAAGACCAGATTGAACAAGTTGCTGGTTTTATTGCTCTCACTTTGAATGAATGGATACATGTCCTAGCACCAATATTTTTGATGCTTTTTTGTAAGCCTTGGTTGTTTTGTGCCAGCATTACGCATTGAAAGGGGGGGGAGAATCATGCTACATTCCAAGTACAGGAAATAATACAGTCCCCCCCCCCTTGTCTGCAAGTGCATCAGACCCTATCGAAGTATATAATCCATGGATCGTTGGCATGATCGCCTATAATGGCTCCAAAAGTGCCATTGTGTTAATGTAGCTGATGAGCATGTGTGCTGCTCCTGCATACTAAAATTCCTCATGAAACTTTTAATGTGATAGGTTGCTGTCGCTGCAAATGTGCCACAAATGGCTATTTGTCTGCCACGATGTGTTTTTAAAGCAAAATTCTCTGGAATGCTAAGGTCTGGCTCAGATGACAAAAAAAAAGAAAAAGAAAATAAAAATATCAGTTAATTCTTTGCAAGGGGCAATTGTGAGAAAAGGCAGCTAGCAGTACTAAAGGACCAGGAGTCCTGTTACAGAATGTACATAATTGTCCTGTTGTCCGCACAGATCTCAGTCACCATCTGACTTGCCAGTCTGGCTTTCATGCCTTGCAAATCTCAAGCTGCTGTCCGCTGCTATCATCTGGGGACAGTGACCAGGCATGCATGACAGTTTTTGTGTACCTTGCAAATTAATTTCCTGCGGCGAAATGAACTGAATTACATGTACAGATGGCTCACTTCCGGTGTATCCATAATGTGTCCAGATCAATACGGCATTCACATTAATTTCATTCTTTGGAATTATGTCCAGTACTGTCTTCTGTACCTTGAGGAGGGGAGCCCATTCATGGCATGTCGAAGATATTGTTTGGGAGCTTGGTATTAACTGTCAGTTTCTTCTGGCTATCGAAAATGTGTGCTTCTTGAGTAGGGCCAGCTGAGCGTTGATTCTTTCATTTCTTTTCCTTTGGCGCTAGTCAAATACGAACCAAAAATGTCAGTCTCATGGGAAGAACATTGGCATAATGTAGATTAATCACAGTATACAACTGAGAAGTGGCACCTCCCCCCCCCCCCGCTAGCAAACAGCACCAGTGGTGGGTTACACTGAACGGTGCTCAAGCATGAGAGGGGGAAATGATGTGTACAGGGGCACAATGTATTTACAATTCAGTGGGAAGATTATTTATTTGGCTAAATTGCCAAATGCTGGGGTGCCTGGCTGCTTAACTGCAAAAATGTCACATTCTTTAACAAAAAGACAAACACAATTCTTATACTGGAAAAGAAACCAAAAAATGCAGGACTTGCCTTCTCGTAAAATAGATTGAGGCAGCTACCACAAGTGGCAGGTTTCTGGCGCTATTAAAAGGTGGCCCATTGCCATTCCTGTCATTCACCATTTTGTTTGGCTGAGCAAATGAGGTAAATTTGCCTTCTCTTAGGAAAATAATGGTTAAAGATGATTGGTTGAGCACCACATATTGAACATGATACCTGTAAAAGCATGGGTGGTGCAACATGCATGAAAGTGCAATCCTAAACAGAGTTATTTTATTTTATCTCATTTACTTATTTTCTTCATTTGTACCTTTCCTTTCCCCCTGCAATGGGGACCCAAAGTGACTTCCATCACTGTCCTCTGCTCTGTTTTATCCTCACAACAACCTGGTAAGGTAGGCTATCCTGAGACTGGCCCAAGGTCACCCAGTAAGTTTTCATGGCAGATTCCTCCCCACTCCCGCAGTGGCGATTCAGAATGGCTTACCTTGCTGTCCTCTGCTCTAGTTTATCCTCACAACAACTCAGTACGGTAGGTTAGCCTGAGACTTGGCCGAGGTCACCCAGTAAGTTTCCGTGGCATAGTGGGGATTCAACCCAGGGTCTCCCAGATCCTAGTCTGACCTTCTAACCATTGCACCGTGCGGGCTGTCAAGACTTCTATTCTTCTAAGCCCAATGACTTAACTCGGTTTAGGATGCCACCATGAAAGCTCATGCTGTTCCCGATCCCATCTGAGTGCCAACATCACAGTTGTATCAATGCCAGACTCTTGGAGAAATCAGTTCCCAACAACAGTCATTCAGAAGAACAAAAAGTTTATTGAGACATTGATAGGATCCAGCCTGTACGTTGGCTGTGTTAGAACTGAAAATGGAGGGGGTGGGTGGCGGTGCTATAAAGAAAATGGCCACCTAAAACAACCTCTCCGTGGGCAATCTCTCCTCCTCTATCACCAACGCTAAAATAAGAGTGATAAATTGATCCAGTGCGTGGGGGAAGAAAGCAGAAACAACCCTCATCACAAAGAATCTACAGGAATAAAGGTACAACTTAAAATAAAAGAGTTATCACGACTGTTTCCCCCGGGCCAGAGACAATCAATATCTGCCAAGATGGCGCCGACTACTCCCAACACAGGAAAACAACCCAACCCGGTCACAACCGCTGATTTAGTGGCAGCTTTTGTGGAAAATAGAAAAACCATACTAGAAAGCATATCTGAGATGCTAAAACCAATGTATGAGCAACTGGACATAATGCAAAAAAACATTCAGGAAAACAGGGGAGTTGCTGAAATGGCATTGAATAATAGTATTATGAACCAAAATGCGATTCAAGATATCCATCAGAGCGAAGATGTATTAGCAGAACATGTGTTAAAAATAGATCTTGCTATGATACAAAACAATATTAAAATTCGTGGACTGGCAGAAGATGTGGAAGATCCTGGAAATCTTCCTGCATTCCTTTCAAAATGGCTGACACAAGAAATCAAACTAGAAGGAGATGTGCTGCCGGTAATAACGAAAGCATACAGATTGGGATCGTTAAAAACACTGAATACCAGAGCGTCGAGAGATATTTTAATAACTTTATTAGATTTGAGATTTAAACATCTGATTCTACAAATGGCAAGGCATCAAGGCCACCTCAAATACAATGGCGAAAGAATCGAAATCTACCAAGATCTACCACCGGAGGCTTTGGGGAAAAGGCGGGAACTAAAGCCGATTACTGCATGCCTTATGGAGGCCAACCGATGATACAAATGGATCTCGCCCTTCATTTTACAACTCACCCACATGGGGAAGATACATAGGATCACCTCGTTAGAAGAGGGAAGAACGCAACCCTACACCCCCATGCCCTGCTGGTGGCCAGGGAGTACCTGGCACTCCTTACTGGCCAACAGTTACGGAGTTGAACTATGACATGCTCAGAGACACTCTTTTCCCCTGGACTCTTTAAAGCGAGAGGTGCTGAGGATTATACCTGCTTTAGACGTCTTGTTTGGTCTGGGGAAATGTCCTAGCTGTGGTTCACCAGTGGTGAAGTAAAGGTGATTTACACATTCTTAAAGGCTCTTCCTCAAATCTTTCTTCACTGAGTTTTAGGGGCTGAGAAATCCTACTCCCCTTTTGGGGTTTAGCCCTAGCAAGTTTAGACTCAGCTTAAGTGAGGTATCATTTCGAGTTTAAGAAACGGGGGGAGTGGGAAAAGAAATAAGGTTGGTTAACATGCTGTTCTTTCGATTGTGTCTGAGGAGGAATGAAAGTCCAAAAAGAGGGGAATGTTTGCAGCCCCTTGGTTTCTCAAGCTTAAAGTTGAACCAGAAATTTAAAAATGGTAGGGGCTAATGTGAAGACCCGGGTGAACTCTTAGACAAACTGTCAGAGATGGACAGGAGAGGCCTCCGTTCAGATCACTACCTGTGAGCTGCTGTACTGATTACCAATAGGTTCTCAAGAGCATACACTGGGTTTCACAAACCTGGTCTTCTGCAGCACATTAGGTGATTGCAGAAGCGTTGAGAACACATACAAGTGAACTTTACTTTGTGTAACAATCAGAGTTTTTGTTTGCTGTTGTTCTTTTTTAAGTATTAAAATAAAAATTCGCATATATCTATTTCTATAATAACAATACAGAGATAGTATTGTTATATCTGGGGGTTTTTTTTGGGGGGGTGTTTTTCTTTTTACAAATAAACTTTAATACCTGATAATTACCTTTGTAACTGAATTAATTGTGAACATTGTTTTAATTGCACATAGAAAATATACTGAGATATTGTTGGTGCCTAAGATATAATAAATCAACAGGGGTAACACAGTTCATCTAATCAGTTTCAATTCATTGTAATATACAGCTAGTATAACAAAGAGACGTCTATCAGAGTTTAATCAATTTTACATTTCACTTAAAAGAGTATAAGAGCAATAAAAGGGAGAAATATTATTACTATAAGAAAAGAGGGATTGTTTGTATTATATAAGCTGACAAGTCACTCACAAAATTAGAAAAGAGCGAAACTAATCTAATCAACTTTTGTTTTTTAATACTGCTGCAAATTATAACACAAACTTTACAGAAACTTATATACTATTAAGGGTATTTTCATCTGGAATCTAGATTAAATAGAGGTACTAGACATAACATTCTAATACTAAGCATAATACCTTAAAATATTTTATTTTATAAAGTTAGTCTGGTCTTTATTAATTTTTTACACAACCTATTTTCTTCCCATTTGTTTAGGGGCCATTCATAGGAATAAAAAAGAAACCAGAGCTGAGCCTTTAAGAAGAGGAAATCATAAGAGAACTGCCAATTGGGTAAACCACTTTCCACAACCACAGACACCCTGGAAAAACACATAAAGAAATCCAGACAATATTTACTTTCAGCTATATTACAATAAGATAGTTAACCAGAATGGCTTCTAATGTATTGAAAGTAATATCCTCCAATGTACAAGGGCTAGGCAACGTGATCAAAAGAAAATGCATTTTAACTCAATTATCAAAATATCAGGCAGATATTGTACTTCTCCAGGAGACACACCTTAAAATACAGGAAACTCAAGTTTTTATATCAGCCAAATTCCCATTTCAATATACAGCAGCAGGGACATCCAAATCCAGAGGTGTGACAATATTATTGTCAAAAAATATATCATTCTCCTTTACATCCAAATTAAGGGATCCACAAGGGAGATTTTTATTTGTGAAGGGCCTTCTTGATAATAAACCAACCACGATTGCAACTATTTATGCTCCTAATGATAATCAATTAGCTTTTATAAGAGACACCATAAGCAAACTGAATACTTTTTCGGTTGGAGATGTGATACTAGGAGGTGACTTCAACCTTGTCATTGATAAACAAATGGACAAATCTCATTTCAAAACACATCTAAAGAAAAATAGTAACAGATACACAGGACTGGGGGATGTTTTTAAAGGAAATGACTTAATTGACATATGGAGAGTATTAAATCCCAATGTCAAAGATTACACGTATTACTTAGACTATCATAAGGTCCACACCAGAATTGATTATGTTTTAATTTCATCTTCATTGCAACAGAGAACTGTCTCAGCGTCAATTGAACCATCACACTGGTCTGATCACTCATGGTTGAACTGTATATTGTCTCCAAATGATAACTCAAAGAAAAGTAGACAGTGGTCATTAAACACTTCTTTATTGGCAGATTCAGTATTGAAATAAGAAATAGAAAAGGAGATTAAACAATATTTTAAAGATAATCTGCAAGAAAATACATCTTCGGCCATACGAAATAAGAAATAGAAAAGGAGATTAAACAATATTTTAAAGATAATCTGCAAGAAAATACATCTTCGGCCATACGATGGGATGCTCTTAAGCCAGTACTCAGGAGTAGTCTGATTTCCAAAACTGCTTTTCTAAAGAAACAGAGACAAAAATTAGAATTTGATCTTGCAGAACAAATCAGAATATTAGAACAAAAACACAAACAAAAGGCCAGCAAAAAAAGTCTATAAACAACTTCTGAAGGCAAAGAGGAGTTTAGAACAGCTGGAAACAGCCAAAATAAAAAAACAATTGGTTTTTACAAAACAAAAATATTGGTTTAGAACACCTAGGTATTTAAATCTCCTGTCACGCAAAATTAAAATGCAAATGTCTTCTAATCGGATACCAATAATAAAAAATTCTCAAGGTGACTCAACCAATCAGACTCTATATGTAAAGTCTTTGAAAATTATTATAAGATGTTATACTCTTCCACTAATCCCAAGCAACCACAGATAGATCAATTTCTACAAGATCATGCCAAACTCCCAAACTTGAAATTACATCACAAATCTATGATGGAAGAACCTTTTACAGAAAAGGAGATAATACACACAATTAAATATCTCAAATGTTCCAAATCTCCAGGCCCAGACAGCTTTCTGTCTGAATTCTATAAAACTTTCATGTCTTCTTTAGCAGGACCTTTAACTGAAGCATGCAATGATGTCCTATTATTTGGGAAAATACCTCCATCATGGAGAGAAGCACAAACAGTAGTGTTACCAAAAAAGGGAAGGGATCCTTTAAATCCGGCATCATATAGGCCTATCTCCCTCCTAAACCAGGATTTTAAAATTTTAACAACAGCCTTATCCAAAAGAATCAACACATTCATAGTGGAATATATAGAACCTGATCAAGTAGGATTTATACCTAGGAGAGATCTTGCTGACAATACTATCAAAACATTATCCCTTTTTAATCATTGTCACAAATCTAAAAAAAAGCTATATTTTTATCGCTTGATGTTGAAAAAGCATTTGATTCGATGGAATTTCAGTACCTCTTCTCAATACTAAAAACAGTGGGCTTTGGTCACAGATTTATAAATACAATAAGAACTATATACTCCTCACCTACAACTAAGATTAAAATTAATGGAACGCTCACCAATCCAATCCCATTACTTCGCGGAACAAGGCAAGGATGCCCTTTGTTTCCGTTATTATTTGCTTTAGCAGTTGAACCACTAGCCAATGCTATCAGAGCACACACAGAAATCTCAGGAGTTAAATTACACTCCAAGGAACATAAAATATCATTATTTGCAGATGATATGCTTCTGTACATTACAGAACCAACAACATCTCTCCCAGCTTTACAACAACTTTTAGAGGGTTTCGGCTTGATCTCAGGGTTGAGAATTAATGATAGCAAATCACAAATCCTGGCAGCACATCTGTCTAAAACAGAGGTGGATGAGATAAAAAAATGCTACAAATTTCACTGGGTACCTAAAGCCTTAGATTATCTGGGTATACATATTCCTCTGGTGCAAACTGAGATGTTAAAAATTAATCATCAACAGATGTATACAGAGATTAGTAACACGATGAGTAATTGGAGCAAAATGAACTTAAATTGGATTGAAAAATTTAACCTAATTAAATCTTTCATTCTACCCAAATTTATCTTTTTATTTAGGACAATCCCATTGGATATACCATTTGCAATCTTTAAACGTTGGCAAGACACACTGTCCCAATTTTTATGGGACAAGAAAAGAACCAGGATAAGTTTCACTATACTTAAAAGACCCAGATCAATGGGAGGATATGCTCTCCCTGACTTAATGCGGTACAATCGTGCAATTTTAATGGCCTTAAATATTAAAATGTGAAGATCATCCAACAAACCTAACTGGCTGGAAATCTATGATGATTTATTATACCCACATTACTTGGCAGATTTGATATGGTCTCAGAGGAGCTTCTCTGCTGTACCAAAAGATACAATAGCAGTGCTTTACCCGGCTATTCAGTGCTGGAAGAGATATGCTAAGAGCTTTTTACCTAAAATATCGAGATACTTGACGTTCTTGAATCAAAACTGGTTTCTTCCCGCCACAGAACATAGCATAGAAAACTATTGGAGAAAACAAAACATGTCTCGCATTATAGATATTACCACGAAACAAGGCATGAAAAGTAAAGCTACAACTGAACAGCAACTGGGTAAGACCGTACCATGGTTTTGGTATTTACAAATGGGTAGTCTCATTCTCCCTTAAAATAACAGATGTACTGGCTCAACCATTACTAGAATGTTTGAGGCTTCCGGTCTGGACTCTGTGAATAGCGGTCGCAACTTCGGGAAGCTCCCGGAGGCGATTCGCCCATGTGCGGCTAAGAGGGGGAATCCACACAAGCAGAGACCCTAAGGAGCCTCAGACAGAGGTTCCGATCCGGGGTGCACAGGGGATGTGCCTCTTTCCCGGCCCGAAGGTCGGAAATTGAGGCTCCCCCCATGCCCCAATGGCTCTTGCCGCGAAAGTGCCCCGTATGGGGACTAGCAGAGCCGCCGGACGTCACCGAGTGATGAAGCGGAAAAGCGTTTGAATGGAAGATATTCGGCCAAAACTGTGAGTTGCCGATCGGGAATGGGAAAAAGAGCGAAGCACACACACCCCCCAACGAAAAAGTGCAAGGGAGGAGGGGGAGAGCCCCCCACCCCCGATTAAACAGAGACTGATTTAACAGAAAGAAGAGGGGGGGAGTGAAATTTCAAAAGAGTGGTGTTACCTTTTGGTGAATTGTTGAAAGAAAAACAGATAGACTCATTTGTCAGTTGCGCGGCACGAACTTTTAAAAAGTAAACAATAAAACAAAGATGTCGGGGCAGAAAAAGTTTCAGCTAGTTTTAGATTATTTGTCCAATCAGCAATTTATTACCTCTGAATGGTCCCAATTTCATAAATGGATTTAATGTTTTTCTCTTTGTTGAACTGACGTCTCCTCATCCGGTTATTTCTATATACAGGTATGTAAGTAATACTTACCCTTAATTTAGAAACTCTGTTTATTATATTTTTTATATTTTATTTTGTTCCAAAATATCAAGTATTCATATGATTTACTGCTGCAAAACTATAAATTGTCTATATCTTTAATATTTTCGGACTATGTGAGTATACATGTTCCTGAACAATGTTTAAATATGTCATGTTTCAAACGATAACATGTATATCTCCAGCATGTTGTAGCTTTATCTGTTATAGTTATGACTTAAAACAATAAAAAATTTAAATAATAAAAAAGAACTGAAAATGGAGGCGCAAAAGCAATAGATATACAAGGTTCAAACAGGGACCTTAAAAGGTTACAAGCCAATCACCTCCAGGTATTCCACCTGCCCCAACCAACGGCTCTGTATTCCCACCTTGGTGACATTCCCCCATCACATAGACAAAAGCCAGACAGTGTAAACTGAGACCCAAGGCTGGTGGATGTTCCCAGGCATGCTAATCTACAATCTACTTCAAAGCATCTGAAAGCGAAAGTATTTAGAATTCACACTCCCCTTCCCAACTTCTATGGCAAGCGAGCCATAAAATGGAAAGCGAGTTTGACAATCAATTGCACCAGCGATATCATACTGTAGTCTGAGTCCCACAACTGAGTTGTGCATTAGTATACAACTGATGTTCAGCCAACCCACTGCATAGTGTAGGCAGCTCAGCTCAGTTGTACGCTGGTCACAGCTGATGCTAAACCAACTGATGTTCTTGTGCCTGGGTTCATACATGTTAATAAAGACCTCTGTTGGTACTAGTCACCAGGCTCATTTTAAATAATAAGCTGACCAAATTCCTTCAGAAACCAAACCCAGTTCCATGACCAAGGAGCTCAAAAACTCTTTGTCAATGAGATCTGTGCCCATAATGTTCAAGGTCAAAGCGGGAATGGGGATATGCTCCATGCCAGGATGCTGGCCGGGCCCCTCTCTGTATTGCTGCACACCTGTTCCTACAGGCCTGTATCTCATGCCCATGAGAGGATGGCCCCGGTACTGGGTATTGAGTTTCTGAAAGTGCATGCTAGCCGTAAGTTGCTGAGTGCCTACGGGTCCCATGCATTGCTGCTGCTGCTGGTTGGGATTGTTGAACGTCATGGCGTTTGGCACCTGGTGATGCCCCATCTGTCCACTGATGCGTGGCCACTGCCTCATGCCAGCATCCAGGCTTGGGTTTCCATATTGCATCATCTGGTGGTTGGCAGGTATCGTCCTTAGCATGTGCTGTCCATGTTGGGGAGGGCCCTGCAGGCCATTCACCCTCATCCAGTACCCCTGCAGCCCATTCACTCCATGGCTCATCGATATCATGTGGTCCACCATGGCAACCTGGGTACCCAAATGTGATGGTGATCCAAAGAGAAGCTCATGACACAACAAAAGTGGGCAGTAGGAGCACATATGCCTGTCAGTTTCGCTGCGTTCACACTCTGCCTGCCCAACAACCTGGTTGCATCAATTCCCTGGGGTACACACCTCCTCCTCCGCCAGCACTCAGCACTCCACTACGTATACCAAATTACTTCACTATTTCAGTAACTGGTAACACAAGTATTATGTGCTTTGGAAAGTGAAGGGTCAGAAATCAATTGCTTTCATTACGAGATAGCACTAGAAATCTATGCAAGTCCAAAACACATGTACAATCCATATTCCTGCCCTGATATACATAGCGGCCGGTGTGCCCTTCTTATGTCTTCATTTTCTCTGTTGTCTTTTGTTATAGACCTTGTATCATTCCATGGTACAGTCTCCATGGTTTTCAAACGATACAAGGTCTATAACAAAAGACAACAGAGAAAGTGAAGACATAAGAAGGGTACTCTGCTATGCATATCATTCCTGCCTGAATATACATAGCAGTGTGCTCTTCTTAAGTCTTCACTTTCTCTGTTGTCTTTTGTTACAGACCTTGTACCTTTCCATGGTAAAGTCTCCATGGTTTTCAAATCAACCATGTACAAGTCAAAATATTTTTGCCATTCTCTCTCTCTCTCTCTCTCTCTCTCTCTCTCTCTCTCTCTCTCTCTCTCTCTCTCTCTCTCTCAAAAGCCCTCCTAGCTGACTTAATCATAAAACTGTTGTGTCTGAAGATTTTCCAATAAGGTTTTGCAAGGTTAAGGCAAGTGGAAGCAACGCTGACATTTTATGAGAAGTGGCACTGCCACAACAGTTTAGTATAGAGCAGTAGTAAGCACTCGGTAGTTGACTGGATGCAGCAAGTTGGGCTGCAGGCCAGCAGCAGACGGACAGCACACGGCATCACAAATATCATATGTGGTGCACGGTTGCTGCAGTGAGCCTGTCCTGGACAAAAGAACACAAACAGACTCTTCAAGTAAAATCGACCCATCAGTTACTTAATCCGTTGTCCTGCCCTGACACAGGATGCCTCATCCCTAACACATCCCAGACTGCAGCTTGTGAAAATGTGTGTGTTTTGGTATCATGCACATGTACATTTTCATAGTGGGGTGAATAGCAATCTCCCAGGTCTGTATTTGATAGGGAAAATGGCTGGGGGGGAGGGGGGGAAGGAAAACCGGGGCCTTGCATGCCTGACAAGCAAGTTTAAAACAACAACACATGCTGGGAGCTCTGGATCCAGAACATAGTTAGGACCAAGCCTGTAGTCAGGATTTTGTGGCTTTTGGGGCAAATTTTTTTCTAGTGGGGCTGCCATTATTATTCTGTCAGGGGGTGGGTGGGTGATTTGTGGCTTCTTCTCATGGGGGTAAGGTGATTCGCGTCTGTCTTTTAAAAAGGGTCTGTTTGGTCTGCGGCTGGCCACAGTGGGGCCAGGGAGGGCGCATCTTTTTTTAATGGTTTGCTTTTTTTTTTTTGGCAAATGGCTTACTTTTTTTTAAAAAAAGAAAACTGGTGAATAGTAAATCCTGGCAATAGATCATTATAACTCTATAATCTTATAGCAATCTAGAAAGTCCACATTTTAAAAAAAAAAAGACTTCCAGTGGAGTGGTGAGTATAGGGGGCTGAAGCAATGAAAGTGCAAGGAAAAGTGCCACATCGACCTGTTGCCGGGGTGAATGCTTTGTTAGCCTCTGCATTTGCAGCAGAAACCAGAGCAACACAGAGAGCAACTCTTCGTGGAAGCAGCCATAGAAAGGTGTTTCTATAATGGAAGTGCACTACTGGCCTACCCAACTCACTATTTTCTGTGATTGGCAGGGAGTATCCAAGGTATCAGGGGAAGGAAGGTCTTTCCAGATACTTGCTCCCTGAGATACTTTAGTTGGAGAACCAGGGAGTGAATCTGTGGACCTTTAGCATGCAAAACAGGTAGCTACTCCCTGTCCTTTGGTGGGGCTCTATGGGGCTGTGAGCAACTGAGGAGTAAAGGAAGATTCCTCATGATTCAGTCATTCAAAACTAGGCATAACGGGGGAAAGAAGAGACTCGAAGCTCCTGATCTGGTGCAGTGGGACACCACTTAAATGTTTTCCCTGAGGCACAGGTGTGCCTGACCATGGCTATCCGATCCTTTCCTTTCTTTTCCAGATTCACTGGAGCCCTGCTGATAATACTTCACAGGATCACCAGCAAAGCTTCTGGGAGATCCATGAGGAAAGGTGGGATGCCAACGAGGAGAGAGCCTAAAGCAGCTTTCCCAATAACAGCAGGAAGAAGCCCGCAGCTAGCTCTGAGTTTCATGACATTCTCCATGTGATCGGTATTTTTCAGAGTCATCACAAGGTCATCCCATATGAACATGTTTTTGGCAGCTGGAATTAAGACTGCCTTTTAAAGATATTTTCATGCAAAGCATTAGCATTTTGGTTAGGTATTTATTCTATATACCTGGTCATGGTCTACTCGAAAACCCTTAGGGCTGGAAAAGCTAAAACGTAAAAGAATCAGAAAACAAATCTACGTCAACCTGTTGTGATAACCTCAACTTCTAAACATATCTAGTAGGGTCTTGCTCACGAGCTGGAGGGTTAGAACAGTGGCTGGAAAGAGCAGGGCCTTCTCAGTATAGGCTCCAAGGGTTTGGTGCCCTGATAGGAGAAGATTGGTAGGACCCTCCTTTCTGCAGGGGGATAAAATAATACAATGAAAACCCTGACAGAGTGAAAAATCAGGAATGAAAGGTAGAAGAAGAAGAGAAGAGATTGGATTTATACCTCGCCCTTCACTACCCAAGGGAGTCTCAGAGCGGCTTACAAACTCTTGGTAGGTGGGGCTGAGAGAGCTCTTGACAGGAACTGCTCTTTTTCAAGAACAGCTGTGCCAGAACTATGGCTTGCCCAAAGTCATCCAGCAGGTGCAAGTGGAGGAGTGGGGAATCAAACCTGGCTCTCCCAGATTAGAGTCCACGCACTTAACCACTACACCAAACTGGCTCTCAAGGTAAATCGGTATCCATCTATTTGGATGCCAAATAGAATGAAGGTTAAACAAGGCACCTAATTCCGATGGAAGAGGATACAATTTGCTCAAGACACCATTTTGCAGGGGGCACCAATATTGGAAGCAAGGCGACACTCGGAATTCCATTGTAAGATCAATTGGGCAAAAAAGTAACTGGACTCCTCCAGTCCAGGAACATGACATATTTATGGACAGCAACCCTTTGACTGAGATTCTTTGAATAGCGTTCAACATCTGGTTGTCCTGGCTTTGAGAATTTATGGAGACCCCATGGGCCTAACCAACCATATGCCTGGAAGGCTTATGAACCCCAGAATCTGAAGTTAGTAAATTCAAGCAGGGAAACCATGAGGACTCACAG
The DNA here is from genome assembly GCF_001447785.1 of Gekko japonicus. Classification (NCBI taxonomy): domain Eukaryota; kingdom Metazoa; phylum Chordata; class Lepidosauria; order Squamata; family Gekkonidae; genus Gekko; species Gekko japonicus. The sequence continues at coordinate 1,033,213 of NW_015174856.1, forward strand.
GGGAGGAATCTGGTATGACCCCATGCTATATTTCCAGTGTCTTTTCCTGCTTTCTTCTCTCCCCCCAGTGCCCATTTATTCCCCTTTGCTCCAGTTTTCTTTCCTCCCTCCCACTCCCCTCGCTTACCCCATCGGATTTGTCTTTCCTATCTGCTGACACATCCCCCACCCCCATCACCTTCAGGTTCTAAACTGAAACTGTGGCAGCTATTTGGGATTGTCTAGGCATCCAAAGCTGGCTAAGCAATCAAATCATGTTGTAATCTTGTGTGACCTCAGCATTTCAAAAACTTTTGAAAATTCTCCCTTTTAAAAAAATAAATCAAGATCTTTCTGGAAGCTGAGGGGGGCTTCCCCAGATGCTGTCAAAATGCCAATTACATAACACGCTGCCTTAAGAATATTTTTACCTACTACTCCAGACTTTCACTGCACTTCCCTTGGTTCCCCCCCTCATGGTGTATCACTTCATTTCTGTTTCTTCATCTTGTTCCCTCTGTAAGCGTTCCAGCTTACACTTTTGAAAACCAGATGGCAGCTTTCTCCACAGCTGGTTTAGTTCTCGTCCCCCCCCCCAGTGTAATGATTACGTAGGGCCTTTAGAAGATTGTAGCACTAAACTAGAAGCGGGGAGAGGGCAGTTATAGCACAAGAGAGATAGTAATCAGCAGGGAGTGTTGCACCACAATCACTGTTTTGGACTCTGACAGCTGCCTTGAGCCGACTACTCCCTGGTCTGCTGTTTGGACTAGCAGGGATCAGCGCGGAGGGCCGTTTCAGTCCCAACGTGCCCATCTGGTTTACAGATGTTAGGCATGCTGAATCAGCACACCTGACACCTGAATAGAGCCTCTGTCTGGAAGATGCCTTCAATTTGCTGAAAAGCAAAGATTAATGGTGTAAAAACTAAAAAGAAAAGCACTTTATCAAAATGTCTGATTTTCTTCTTCCCCCTCCCGCCCCGTGTGATTATTTAGTACCTCGAGAAGACTTTTCTAACACTCTCCTGAGCTGAGTGATAGGATGTTAATTACATACAGATTCATTAGCACTATGAAATGGAAGTCTGAGCGTATCATATATAAATATAATGTGTAAATGTAGGATTCAAGAATACACATTTTTAATATCCTGGGTTTTTTCACCTCTGTCAACTAGCCCCTCATTATTCAAGGCTTCTTTCTTTTGTATTTTATTTGTATAAAATTGAACTAATTCTTATTCATGATGTGAAAATTACCTTTTAATTTCACATAATTGTTGTTTAACCTTTTTTTTTTTTGAGCAAGCAGTTACATTACCAGCAGTTTTTTTGTAATTCAGCCTGCGTTCAGTGAGCTCTTGGATCTGGTGGCATGGAAGACCTTGCCTCCTGCCCTAGAAGAGTTGTACAGTGGCTTTCAAGATCAGCTCTGAAGCCATTGGGTTTGATTTGGGCCCATTTTTTCTGCAATTCCACCAAAGCCAGACCACCACTCTGGCTACGGATTTAAAAAGCACAGGATCATTCCTCTGAGTTACTGCTGAACATGTTCAGCTGTCTCCAAGACAGATGTCTGATCAAGGTTGCCAATTCCCAATCCAGAGTGGTTTTTTGCTTTTATCAGAAACAGCAGAAACCAAACCTGGCTTTGATATTGCAGCCATTCCGTTATAAAAGAACAATTAATAGCAGCCTTTAAAATGGAGGACTTTTTTTCTTTTGCAAGTAGTGGCAACAACACAATTGTACATACCCAAATGAGGGACCACCTTTAGCCGTACCATCTGGCTACTGGTCCCCTGTTCTGCATACTCACATTAACAGGTACGTGATTGTTGGCTATGCAGGACAGGGATTTTCCAGCTGCTGTGAACAAGTTTGTGTGTTGCTTTAATGGCAGAATGGTGGGGTATCCATTTTCTACATAACAAAATAAATGTGCTCACGGCTGCTTTTAATTTGCTGGAGACTGATTTTTAGTGTGAATGTTGGTTGTTCTTTAATTGGTTTGTGTATTGTGTTTATTTACTGGGCTCCAAAACAGAACTGCAAATAAGGTGAACACAGAGAAGTGGTACGTAAATATTTTACATAAACAGTGAATAAATAAATACAATGAAATGTGATGTCTGACACGGAGATGGAGAGATCACAGTGAAACCTGGCACTTTTATGACAGACTTCGCCATCTGAAGCTCTCAAAGGGGAGAGAATTTTTTTTTGAAAATATTGTAATGAGCTTGGATCCTGTTCCCGTTGTAGTGGCTCTGCCTGTGTACATGACAAAAGGAAGAGCACTGCTTCTTTATGATAGCATACATCTCCTCAATGTTTTGGAATTAATTGTTAAGGAACTGGCTGCTCAAGCAGTCAGCAAGGCCTGAAGAAAGACACCTCCTCCCTCTTGGCTGAAGGGAGTGGGTATACGAGTGTCTCTGTGGAAAAGAAAGTACAGCTTGGAAGAGAGAAAAAGGGAGAAGTAGTCAGACTACTGTGAGTTGACCAAAGCACCTTCAGGGTGCAGGATCTCATTCCCTGGAATCTGATGTCGCTTAGCAGAGGCTAGGGATAGGCACAGGCCAGGGAAATGAGGTTTGGTTCACGGTTTGTGGCGGACCCATGAATTGAACCACAGACCATCACAAACTAAAAAGGCTTCATATGAACTGAACCAGTTCGTGAGGTTTATGATTCAGTAGACCCCCCCCCCCAAGGCATGCTAGAGGCACCAAACGTGCACAGGATCTCTGGCTGACTCTCTTCTACCTGATCTCCAAGTTTGGTGAGGATTAGATTTATGGGGTCCACGTTACAGCCCCCCAAAAAACGTGCCCCAGGAAAGTGCTTTCTGGGGAAATAAAAGGAGCAGGTTCAGCAATGTATAGAATGGCTCCCTTGGCGTGCTAGAGACATCAAATTCACAGAGGTCCTCTGGCTGACTCACCTCTACCTGACCTCCAAGTTTGGTGAGGATTGGATTGGATTTACAGGGTACGAGTTACGGCCCCCCACAGAAGGTGCCTCAGTCACCCATTGTTTTCAGTGGGTAAATCACAAATCCTCTGTCCCTTTCTCTATACATGCCCTATCAGATGTCTTTCGCTTAGGAGGTCTAGATCTCTACAGAGTTACCATTACCTTGAAGCTTGCTCCAGCTCTTTAGGTGAGCACATGGTCAATGGCTGCCTTCTCAGGGAGAGGTCTGTCTGCTCCCATGGACTCCACACCCAAGGAAAAGAGACCTCCCCCTGCTCTGAGTTTTTATCATATCTGTTTCTCCACTCACTGACCGGGTCGCACCAGGTCAAAGGGACTTTTCCTGGAGAGCTCCAGGAATCTCTTTCCTGAAGGCTCTCTAGTGTTCTATTCCTCCAAATCTCTGTTCACTGCTTGGGGAAGGGGGAGAGCTTGGCCCACCCATAATCTGTCTGACTAGATCTATTGGCATTTGTATGAAGGTGGGCTGAGGTATGTCTGGAAAGCCATTGGACTGACTCCCCCGGCCTGTTCTCTGCCCATAGGGGAAAAAACCTTTTAAAATGTCAAGTGGAGGTTTTGCTCATTTCAAACTTCCCAGGGTAAAAAAGCATTTCTTCACAAGAGTCATTTTAGTTCAAGAAAAGGGTGGGGGAAGGAGGAAAGCTAAAACCTCACTTCTGCCATGTCAAGTCCTCCTCTAAATTAGAGGGGAAAGAAAAGTCTTCAAAGTTCATCATTATCAGAACTCCCAGTGTCATGCCAGATTGAACTTTCAGCAGCATTACTCTGGAGCTTCTCTTTGAAACTGTCAGTCTGCATGTTCATAATAAAACACACAACCTTTCCCCCATACCCATTCTTAAAAGATCCCAACGCAGACAAGGTTTAGGATTGCCAGCTGACCTGGCATTGTCCCTTTAACACAAGCTGAATGGGATGTTATGTACCTCCATGCATGGCAAGCTTCAACTGCACATTTCCACACATTAAACTTCTATTAAAGAGACAGGATTTTTTTCCTCCACAGCAGCTGACAACTGTACTTCTCAAGCACTGCGTATTACTAGTTCGATCTTCTGACAGAGCAATTCCAGCCGGCCCAGAGCCTGTTCGGTGTGTGAGAGCCTGTTTGGTGTAGTGGTTAAGTGTGTGGACTCTGATCTGGGAGAACAGGGTTTGATTCCCCACTCCTCCACTTGCACCTGGCTGGATGACCTTGGGCAAGCCATAGTTCTGGCACAGCTGTTCTTGAAAAAAAGAGCAGTTTCTGTCAGAGCTCTCTCATCCCCACCTACCTCACAGGGTGTCTGTTGTGGGGAGGGGAAGGGAAAGGAGTTTGTAAGCCACTCTGAGACTCCCTTGGGTAGTGAAGAGCGGGGTATAAATCCAATCTCCTCCGCCCAGAAATGGAATGGAGTAGATCCATGAAGAATCATGCTATGCTTTCTACAGAAACAGTAGAGATCTAGAACTATGGCAGGACTGGTGGAAGATAGGGTCTGTGGTCTGTACTGCTGGGTATAGCTTACTGTAAATAGGATTCTGTTAAGCAATTCCTGCACAGTTTAATGTGTCATGTTAATACCTATAATATGATTCACTTCTATCTTTTAGATTTCTGCTGGGTTTCAGACTTCTATAGTCCTAAGGCATTGTCCCATTTTGTTGACCGTATTGACTCACTCTGTGTAATCCACCTTGAGCCCCTGGGAGAAAGACAGACTTTAAATAACATAAAACAAATATATATATATATATAATTCTCATGGCTGCCACAAGGATGCTGTCACCACTTTAAAACGAATTTAAATTGCTGCAGTATGCTGCTCTTGTCCCCCACCCCACACCTCATGAACTCATGAAAGTGCCTTATACTGACTGGCAGTGGCTCTCCAGGGACTCAGGCAGAGGTCTTTCACATCGCCTGTGGCTCAGTCCGTTTAACTGGAGATGCCAGGGATTGAACCTGGGACCTTCTGCATGCCAAGCAGATGCTCTACCACTGAACCATGGCCCCCTCCCTTTTCAAGTGCTGAAAGAATTGCGGGGGTGCAGCAGTTTTGGCACGGGGGGGGTGGGGGGACAAGAGCCACTCAGTCCACCGTGCTGCAGATCTGTGTGCCTTTTTAAAAATCACTTTACGTCACATCTAGTTTGGCCCAGAGAAGATCAAGCCATAGAGAAACATTGTGATAGAGGGATAATGGCACCAACTGGCATAAATTCAAGTGGCTGATAGATCAAGCCCAACGGATTCCTGAACATGAGCTCCAGAACTGAAGGCCTACCAAAGTTTAGGTGTTTTCTAGGCTTGCCTTCATTTTTAAAAAAATAAGTGGGCTTTTGGGATAGGTTTGTGGATTTTTCATTGACAATGTTATCATTCTATCTATGAAGCTTGCCCTAAAAACCTTGCCTATGAGCATCATCTTCTTCCATGTCTGATGTAATCCAAAGGACCTCAGAGCAGAATTCTAATATTTATTTAAAATTTTTCTATGCCGCCTTTCCTTCTAATCAGGGTCCACCAGGCAGTGAACATAAAAATCATTAAAATGTTTTATTTCCCAAATACACAAGAAAGGTCCTGTAACCTGCAAAAGCGTTCCTTTGCTAGCTTGCAGTAAACACATGTATTCAGGGTATTAACACACACGTGCACACATGTAGGGACTTGCAAGAAACTTGCAGGGAGGGTGCATTCCTTCCCCTGCCTTTGCTTCCTTCCCTCTTCCCCCTTCTCTAACAATCTCCCCCCTCTTTTCTCACCCCCTGTCATTCTCCGTCAATCTACCCCTCCCCTTATCTCTCAACCTACTCCCCATCTCTTTTGCCACCTCCCCTTCTCCATCAATCTACCCCTCCTCTTATCTCTCAACCTACCCCTCATCGCTTTTGCTCCCCCACCCCTTCTCTGTCAACCTACCCCCAATTTCCCCCCTCTGTCTCCCTTCCCCGTATCAGTCAACCTACCCCCATTTCCCTTTTGCCACCCTTTCTGGCGAGAGCCAGTTTGGTGTAGTGGTTAAGTGTGCGGACTCTGATCTGGGAGAACCGGGTTTGATTCCCCCCTCCTCCACTTGCACCTGCTGATGTGACCTTGGGTCAGTCACAAGCTCTGGCACAGCTGTCCTTGAAAAAGAGCAGTTTGTGTCAGAGCTCTCTCAGCCCCACCCACCTCACAGGGTGTCTGTTGTGGGGAGGGGAAGGGAGAGGAGTTTGTAAGCTGCTCTGAGACTCCAAGTGAAGAGCGGGGTATAAATCCAATCTCTTCTATTCTTCTTCTTCTTCTCCATCAACTTACCCCCAGTCTTCCCCATCGACCTACCCCCCCCCCCATTTTCCCCTCGGCCCTTTCAGCCTATCGTTCTGTCAATCTCTCTTTCTTCCCACTCCTTATTTTACTAGCTGCTCCACGTCTGGAGCAGCTCTCCTGTCACTGAGCCAGGCATGGCTCCAGGCCTGGCCTTGACAGCATCTGGGAGCTGCTCTGGGCCCAGAGAGGCTCCCAGCTGCCACCACGGATGCAGCCCAGCCCAGAGAGCTCCCAGCCGCAGCTGCTGTCACAGCCAGACCTGGGGAGGCTACCAAGTGTCGCCATCAATGCAGCTGGTCCCAGAGGGGTTCCTAGATGTCGGAAGCAGCCAAGCCTCGACAGGCTCCTGGCTGCTGACTAGGATTTGCCTCCATCAGCTAGGAAGAGAATGGTAAGTGTATTGTCTGTGCGTGCACAAACAGCGCTTTTTTCTTATTTTGGGGGGAATGTAACCCGTGATATATATTTTTAAGGATGTCAGCTTTTTCTGTAAACTTAAAGGTTCTCCCAAGTTTGCAGAAACATCTGACTAGTGCAAGTGTGGCCCTGATCTGCAGATAGGAGACACACTTGGGAAATACATACCATATCCCCCCCACCCCAGATCTTAACCCTCTGTATACCAAGTTCCAGATTCAGACTAACATTTAAAAGAACAAGGGAAATAAACTTTCTTAAACAGAAAAAGGATTTTATTTAACTGGCAGAAAATAAACTAAATTAAATTGAGCAATAAAATGGAGGCGTACATAAGGGGGAAATGCAAGGATAAAATACAGATACAATCCCAAAACCTCTCTCTAAAAGACTAACTGTGGGAAACAAGACACAGAAGCCTGGTCTCAGAGCAAAGGGACAAATTATCATCTGGAGCTGAAATTGACCAGGTGTGGGGGGGAAAGTGCAGCAAAGCGGGTCCAAAGGGGCAGAGGGATCAACCACGATTTTGGGGGTAACTGAATGAATCCAAATCAGCTACAAAAACTGGGGCTGAGGGGTAACTATACCCTTTTATGAAGAGTGAGGATGGGAAAGGTTGTTGGCATGGGAATGTCAGACTGCTGAAAATCCAATCTCTCTGGAGATGAGCCAGTTTGAAAACAAAGTCTTTGTTTGCACTGTGGAGGAGAGTATTCCCATTTTGCATTGGGAGTAAGAAAAATGTTCATTTGGGGAGATCTGGAAGATAGGTAAGTAGCTATGGCTGGGCACTTTACACGATCAGGGAAGGGCAAGTGCTTTCCTGTCCAGTCATTAAGATATGGGGGAAATTACTGGAATCAGCTTGTTGATTATTGTTTTGGAGATCTGGGTTGTCTGTTGAGGTCAAATTATCAAGGAGGAGGCCCTGAGGTCCTTGGGGGAAATGGCCTTTGACTGACTCTCTCTTAGGATGGACTTTGCGTGACTGATGGAGGAGCTGCCCTACATTCCTTACACACCCATTGCTGTTTAATATTGGTTTGATACAGACCTCATCCATTATTTCTAGGCCCCATTGCTGAGATGTACAAGTGGGGATCAAATGTTACAAAAACGAGTGCTCTGGGTGCATTAAAATATATTTAAAATTATAAAATAATTCAATTAAAACGCATAAACAAACAAGATAAGAAGGAGGGCCAGTAACTATTATTGGGGGTATGCCAGATGAAACAAAAAAGCCTTTGCCTGTTGGTGAAAGACACCAATAGAGGGAGACAGACAATCCCCCTGGGGAGGGAGTTCCAAAGGTGTGATGCCATGATTGAGAAGGTCATTTCTCAGGTTGTCACCGCTTCAGATGGCAGGGGCAACCAAAGCAAGGGCCTCCAAAGATGACTGGAGTATATGGAAAGTTTCTCATGGGAGGAGCTTGTCCGTAAGGTACACTGGTCCTACCAGCATTTGCTTCCAAACCTGAATGAAGGTTTAGGAAGTAGCTACAGTCTGAATATGTCCCTGGGTCAAAACATATTTGTTGCAAGAATCTTCCCTTTTGCATCTCTTCTCTAATCCTGCTCCTTGACCACATCCAGAGCCTGCATGATGCCACTGCATGATGTTCCCTCTAAGCCGTGGAGTCTTGTGAGCATAAATTCTACTTTATGAGCCACTGGCATTAAAGTTGTAAGTGAGCGATTTGGATGCTGTTTGCTCTGGAGCCATCCTTCCTGAGCAAAGACAAAAATGTGTGAGCCAGAGGCTAAAAAACTGTGAGCGAGCTCACACTAACTCAGCTTAGAGGGAACACTGTGAGGCTCCTTTAGGTCCATTACTCATATGACCATATTTTTAACATTCCTTTTAGCAATCATATTATAATACAAACTGTTATGCACTCTGGGTCTATGAGTGTGTCAAAAAGCTGGTTTTTAAAAATAAATAAATTCACGTCTGCACAAGTAGAAAATCCACAACTGCAGATAATTCCCCTATTAAGTATGCAACCCGAAAGGGGGGGGGGAGCTTGGATTTGAGCTCCACTGTTTTTCTTAGCCAGCAAAATGTAGATGTGTCTCTTTCTCATGATGGGACAGATGAAGCATGCTTAGAATGATCAGCCAGCAGTAATGATGCTAAGGTTTGTTTAGACGTATAACCCTTGAATTGAAACAGCCTGAGATTTTGGCAGGCTGGATTTGAATCTGAAGTCAAGCCAACCAAACGGTATGCCTGGTTCCAAGAAGAATGCTGGCCAAACCAGAAGCCTAGATCCAAGGCACACATAAACCTCTTCAGTGCCTAAAGGACCAAAATCTGCCAAGTCCTTCGGCTTTTTGGAACTCATAACTATTAGTAGTAAAAGCCTGGTTTTTTACTGACACCAGCAGAAAATGAGGTGAGCGACAGGACATGTTTACTGATCCTTCATGTTGAATGTAACAAGGATTCTTAAGGACCGTATTAACCACAGTGGCTTCTGAGTTTTATCTTACATTAAAAGGAGGATCATTTAGTGAGCAAATTTCTCCTCCATAAGTCAGGGCTTCACAGCCCTATAGTTAGTCACAGCCAACAGAAAAGGAATGGTGAAGGAAGCTGGAGACTTGGGAAAATAGGCCAGAATGATGGATGAGAAAGCTACATTTTCCTTTCTAGACTAAGAATTGAGAACACTGGAGCATGCAAGGGAAAATATACCTAGTTAAAAGGAACAGACCTACAGTTGCTAGGTCCCAATCTGGAGATACAGCCTATCACTTTAAGGCTGCTCCAGAAAGGAGTTTTAAATGCTACTGGGTTCAACATTTCTTTAGGATTGTCTGGAGCCAGTTAGAAGACTCTGCCTGTCACGTGAAGAGCTTTCTATGATGCTACCCCAACGGACCATTGGCCCACTCTTTTCTCCGGCCTGCTGAGGACCACAGCTACAGAATTCTGCTTGCAATCGGACAGGTGAAACAGATAGAACATTTGGGTAGGAAGAGTGTGCATACTCTCTTGCAGCTGTGTAGCTTTAAAGCAGAGGTGTTGAACTCATTTGTTATGAGGGCAAGATCTGACATAAATGTCACTTTGTCAGGTAGGGCCATGTGTGCTGTAAAATGTAATTCCGGGTACCTGAGATATAAACTTTATAAAGGACATAGGCAAACCCAATTAACCATATTATATTTTACTCAATAGACAAAAAAAAGCAATTGATCTGCTTGGGAATCTACAACCCCCACAATAAATGTATTTAATCATATGCAAAACTAGATTTTTTTCCAAGGGTTAACATAAAAGAGGGGTATTTTATGTTTCCATACAAATTAGTTACTTTTTTATATATATAGCACTTTTAGGAGATAAGTCATCTTCCTTGCAAGTAAATGGTAGTTTTTCAGCACATCCCCCCATACACCCAGCCTCAGCAGACAAGCATGGCTACAGTCCATCTCTTGGTCTTTGTTTCCTCTTCCCCCCCCCCATCCTACCTCTGAGGATTTCAAGGAGGCACACTGCCCCATCCCCCCCAACCCTGTGAGGTAAGGTCCAAGCTGAGCGGCTAGCCCCCGGTGACCCAGATGAGGAGGGAGGGTCTGTACCTGGCTCTCCCAAATCCTCCCACCACCAGTTCTCATCCCTCCTGTGTTTCCCACAAAAGTGACTAGGCTCAGGGGAAGGCCTGACAGAGAGGCTGTTTCCAAAACCTCCGGGTGGTGCTTTTTGTCCTCCCGTGACCTCTGTTCCCTCATGGGCTGAGAACAGGTGGGGGGAGAAGGGAGGTTGTGATCCCCCACCCACCCCAACACTCACTTCACAGGTGTTCATACATGCAGCGGTGATAGCTGCATCCCCTTTTCTCGTCGCTCCTGCAGTCACTTCTGAGGCCGGGATGTCTTTTCCCTCAGGGCAGCATGCTGGTTGGTGTGGCAGTGGCAGTGGCAGTGCCGGGTGCTTCCCATGTAGTAGTTTTTGACAGTCCTTGCTAAGCTGTGGTTGGAAGAGGCAGGAGGGAAAAGACCACACCTCCTCTTTCTCCACCTTTGCTGCCATTCTCGCCATACTATTTTACCTCAGCCTCTTAGCCCTGCCCCTAGCCATTTCTAGTTTTTGACAGCTTCAACCACACACACCTCAGCTTGTGTGCCACTCACCCTCCACCCCTTGCACCAGTTCTGGCTCATGGGCTATATGTCTGACAAAAAATGCTTTAAAGTTTCTGAGCTGTGTGTGTTTAAGTGTGACTTCTGACTTATGGGGACTCTATGAATTAATAACCTCCAGAACATCCTAGTTAACAGCCTTGCTCATGTCTCGCAAACTGAGGCTGTGGCTTCCTTGACTGAGTACATCCATCTCAGGTTGAGTTTCCTTCTTTTCCTACCACCTTCAGATTTTCCTAGCATTACTGTCTTTTCTCATAATATGACCAAAGTAAAATAGCCTCAGTTTGGTCATTTTAGCTTTTAGTGAAAGTTCTAGCTTGATTTCATCTAGAACCCACTGATTTGTCTTTTGGAGGTCCACGGTATCTGAACAACTCTCGTCCAACACTGCATTTCGAATTATGTATTTTCTCCCTGTTAGCATTCTTCATTTCCCAACATTCACCTCGCCTCCTCTGTCGGGTCTTTCGCGGGCTCCTCTGTCATCCCAGGTAGGTCCCTGCATCTCCCCAGCTGCGGTCACAGTCCATTGGGTTGGGTTCAGGCGCATTCCGGCTGCTCCCCCACCCTCCCCCAGCCCGGTGCTCTCCTTGGGGGCCCTGGCTGCCAGGCCTTTTCCCAACTCCACACCTCCATCTTCAGGCCCCCTTGAGGTGAGCCGCCACTCGCCGAAAGAGAGGCGGGTGTAGGCGGCACCATTTTCTTGGCTGCTGCGGTGGGGATGCTGCGGTAGTGCAACCCGGTGGCCCGTCCCCCTTCTGCCCTGGGGCCTGGTGCTAGCGCTCCGAGGGGGTGGGGAAGACGGGCCCCAGCTTCGAGCCGGGACAACCAGCTTTTACTGGTTTGCCAGCTATGGTATTTCCTGGGCCGAAAATAACTGGCCACTGTGGTGCATTGGTGCATGCCCTGGCTACATCTAGATTAGATTACTGCAATGACTCAACATGGGGCTACCTTTGAGAAGTGTTTGGAAATTTCATGCGGTACAGAATGCTGCATCCAGGATGATGACTGGAGTGGGTCATAGGGACCATATTACTCCAGTCTTGGCCCATTTACACTGGTTCCCAGTTTGCTTCCAGGCACAATTCAAGGTGCTGGTGTTGATTTTCAAAGACAAATATCGTTTGGGACCAGCATACCTGAAGGACTGCCTACTCCCTTATGAACCCACCCAACCACTACAACCAGCTTTGGAGGCCCCGGTTCAGATGCCCTTGCCTTCTGAGTCTAGAAGGGCAGCTACCTGGGAGAGGGCCTTCTCAGTAGTGGCACCAAAACTCTAGAACTCTCTCCCCAGGGAGATTCATCTGTCCCTTTCTGTTGCCATCTTCTTCCTATGGGTGAATTTGTGTGTGTGTGTGTGTGTGTTTTTGGTGCTGCCATTTTTATGTTGGTGTGTGTATTTCAGCTCTGTTTTTACTAGGGTTGCCAAATGGGCCCGGGGGGCGGGGAATCCCCTGCTTTGACGGCCTGATTTTTGATGCGACAAAAATCGGGCCCGGGGGAAACCCCACCCCCGCGTGCGCGTCACCCGGATGTGACGTCGCACGGTGGGGGTGGGCCACAGCCATTTGAGGGGAAAAAAGAGTTTTCCCCTCAAATGGCCGAGGCCCCGCCCCCAGCGTGCGATGTCACATCCGGGTGACTTACACCCTGGATGCCAGCCGGGAGCCCCCCGCTCCCAGGCCGAAAACAATTTGGCAACCCTAGTTTTTACTTGTTTAACCTTTCAAATTATTCTAGGGAGGCAGTATTGTGCTGTGCAGATTGAGGATTGTGCCCTAGGAAGTGATCTGATACTCAAGATTAACACAATAGCATAGGGCAAGATAGTCTGTTTTATTGGTTGTGGAGACCACTCATAAATAAAGGGTTAGCAAACTGGGGAAATGGTATTCTGCAAAAGGTGAAGTTTAATTATCTGTCTTGTACAATTCCACACAGAGATGTTGTCTTCTTTGGTTGTTTCCAGGAAAACAAAACCTGGTGCAAATTCCTACTTACCCATCTTTATCTTTTTAAGACACGAGTTCCATTAAACAACAAAAAAATCTTAATTGTTTGAATACTTGAACTACAATGGATCTGCAAGATGAGGAGCCAAGTTTCAGACACTCCTCAACCAGTTCCTTTTCTAATAAATAAATTTAAAAACCCTTTCCAGAGAATGTGAGCTAACCCTTCGGAATCATAAATATTAAATTATCTAAACATTCTTTTACCTGTCCCTTATTAATGCTGTTGCTTGATATTCCCAGAGCTTCATTAATATTTATCTCAACTTTGGGTTGCCTTCACACTCCATAAGAAGAATGGGAAAAGTAGCTGTTCAGAGTTACAGCTTTCCGGAGGGCATGCTTTCTTAACATTCTCTTCATTTAGCAGGAATAATCTTTCTGTTTTTTCTTCCTCTTTTTTTTAAAAAAGTATTTATACAACCTTTTCTTCTTCTTTTCCTTTCTCTTAGTACATATTTCATTTGCCTCCATGTCTCCTTTTATTTCCTCATACCACTGTATTGCCATATAGGTTCTCTCATCTCCCATTCTCTGCAATATTTTTCTTCCCCACCTTAGCGCTTTCAAATGGGCTTTTGGATTGCAGTGTTTACTGTTAAAACATGATTTGATGCAAAACTAGAATAGTAAAAATGCATTTGATGGTTTCCTAAAAAGCATGGTGTTCTGTACTCAATCTATTTTTTCATAAATACAAGGATATAAGAATGACATCAATCCATTTCTGAAGGTTGTTTGTTTGCAAGTGTCTGGATAGCAGGGCTTGTATGGAAATTGTGTGGATACTTTGAAATATAAAGGTGGAATTGCTCTGGTTTTCCATTTTTTCACGTGTACTTAGAATACTGGGGGTTTCTTTTGGTAACATGACAAATTAATTTTATACAAGGGTCAACTTAAGATCTATATGTTTTGATCTTTTCTTTTCATGAAGAAAACGGAATGATGGTTGTGTTTGAAACATATTGGGGAGAACTTATTATTATCTACCATTTGCCCTTGTGGGACAGGGCTGTGGTTCAGTGGTACAGCATTTACTTTGCATGGAGAAGATCCCAGGTTCAATCCCTGGTATCCCCAGTTAACAGGGTCAGGCAGTTGGCAATGTGAAGGACCTCTGCCTGAGACTCTGTGGAACTGCTGCCAGTCAGAGTAGCCAATGCTGACCTTGATAGAATAAGGGTCTGACTCAACAGGCAGATTCATGGGTTCACTTACTATCTTACATAGGCTTTTTGCAAAGGATTAAGCTTCCGTAATCTTTTGAAAAATAAAGACCATTTCTGACACAATTATTGGTTGCGTAGGAAAGCAGCCCTTTACAAACAACATTCCTTGGCGATTTAACATGTTCAATGTGAGGACAGGAAGCAGCATCTTGGCATGAAGCTCTAGCCCCAACATATGTGTTGTTTATTTAATGTTGTGTAAAGCTCCTATGTAAAGGAGCTGCGGTGGCTCAAATGGTTAAGACGCTGAACTGCAGGCTGTGGAAGGTCGGTAGTTCAGCAATTCGAGACCCGAATGTGCCACATGACGGCATGAGCCCCTAGTTCCAGCTCCTGCCAACCTAGCAGTTTGAAAGCAAGAAATTGCAAGTAGATAAATAGGTACCACTTCATGCGCCTTGGTGTTTAGTCATGCCAGCCACATGACCACGGAAATGTCTTCAGACAGCGCTGGCTCTTCGGCTTGGAAACGGAGATGAGCACCGCAACCCTAGAGTCAGATTTGACTGGCTTTCGAGCAAGGGAACCCTTACCTTTACCTAAAGCTCCTATGTGGCTACAAATATGCATGTGATTTCAGTAGCTTAGACTAGAGGAACTCTGTGAAAAGGCCTAGTATGATATCAGAATATTACAATTTGCACCTGTTAACTGGGAATAAAAAGAATCCAGAATATAGATGATCTGTGAAGGTATCCATTATACCTTTATGCTTTTCTTCCCTCTAGGGGTTCAGGGAAGTATACATGATTCTCCTCTTCTCTCTATGGAACGAGGGCAGGTTAGAGGTAAGGGTGTTGTATTTTACAAGGACTCTACTTCTAGCCTGCTTTTAGGACAAACATTTTATAAACAAATAAATAAAATTAAGATTATTTTCCCACCTGTATGCCTAAAAAAGTAAAGAGTGAATATAGCAAACAGGTGTTTGAAAATACCTGTATGGTACACGTATACCTACCAGATTGCCTATTGACTGTACGGTCAGTGGGCAACCTAAATTTAATGCTGTATAACTGTGAAACAGCCCTGACCTGGACAGCTGGGGCTAGCCTGATCTTGTCAGAACTTGAAAGCAAAGCAGGGTTGGTTCTGGTTAGTATTTGGATGGGAGACCAAGAAGGAATACCAGTCGTGTGACACATCTCTTGCCTTGAAAACCGTACAGGGTCACAATAAATCAGCTGTGAATTGATGACCAAAAAACAGTGTGAACCCGCTTCAGCTTAGACCTTTGTCAGAACTTTCCCCACAATACTACGATGTTTTACAGGACCAATTTGTTCTATTAAAGTCAACTTGCATTCTTTTTGAAATGTGAACAGAAGGAGCAGCATGACAGAGTTGTTGAAATTTAAATGATCACATCCCCAGAAGCTATTTTCAAGACAGCTATGGCGTTAGTGACCCTTATTTATCTCAATTGCATTTTGCATTTTACAGATTTGGGATAGTGTATAGAGAAAACAGAAATCCTATTAAATCTACCCTCCATGCACAGAAGATGAGAGTGGGGGGAGGCAAGCTTGCGTCCATGGCTCTGTTAAAGAGATATCTAAATGTAGATCCAGAATGCTTTGCTGAGTTTGGAGAAGGTCATGCAATTGATGGTGATATTTACAAGAGTGGTTGAAAACTGAGGTGCGGGAATATATCCTATCTTCTGTGTGTAGGTTTTTCATTTAAGAAGACTGGACCAAGGATACATCATCTTCCTCCTTCCTATATTTTCTTGTATCGACTGTTTTTGTGGCTTGGTTGTAACCCTCAGAATGTATCCCACTGTTAGGCAGTTAATTATATGTTTAAACTTTTATATGTTTTATAATTAGAAATCACTTCATATGCTTCATGCTCAGGAATGGGGAAATAAGAGATCTGTACTGCAAAATTAATTGGAGAACTATACTCCAAATTAAAGCTTTAAATGACAGTGGAGATTCTGCCTTGGGTTTTCATAATAATATAAAAAAAGTGTTAAGTAGGAGGATAGTTTTAAAATCTCTGGTCAGGAAGTTGACTTTTGAACATATTGAAAGAGGGATTGCTCATTATTATGCAAGCAGGGTGAGCCCTTGATGTAAGGTAATTGTTATAAATCACTGCCAAGAGATTTGTGTCTTATTCGAAAACTAATTGCTAAAAATACTAAATGTGAAACAATTCATGTTGGGCAGAAACAATCACTCCAGGTGCACAAATTATTGTTTTCAATACTGTGGTTTTTTTCCTGATGAATTAAAACATTAGTCTATTCCACCATAATAACCATTTTCTATTGTCTCCGTTCCTTTTGTCTTCCTATCTTGCATATTGAGTTCTTGAAATTTCTTCGGTGTGACTTATAACATCTGTATCCTCCTGTCTAGTGTCTCATGCAATGTTTTCTGTTTAATGTTTTGTTGTTGTTTTAAAACCCTTTTCAAGAAAATATTTTTATCTATACAAAACTGTTTCGTAGCAGAAGATTATTTTGGAAAATTTAAAGTTCATTAGTGAAAAGTATGCAAACGGAGAGTGATTTCAGCAAAGCGTACTTTATTCTCTCCGGAACAAGTAGACTTTGGCTGGCTCACAGGCTGGCTTATATCCCCCGAGAAAACGCCACCCAAAACACACCCCTACTTTCCTATAGGTTATTTACAGTGGACGAGAGTCCCATAGGCTCTCGGCCGGGAACCTAGCCCCCTGATTGGAGCGGGCTAGGATCCGCATAGTCCATTGTCTCTTGGAGCGAAGCTCGACATTTGTCTCTGGACTTGTCTGGACTGGATACATTACAATTAGGATATTATGTGGAGATACAAACAATTTAACAAAATCATACTGCTCTTTTTAAAAAGGAAAAACAACAAAAAAGGATCTCTTTAACAGTTCATTTTAAACCATTATATGAGAAACAGCTTGGACCAAAAAATCTCTAATCTGATTTATGCTTAAAGTTAAAGTCTTAACAGATGCCTTGCGAACTGGTCTATTTTTCCAAGTGGCAGGGTAGGGTACCAATATTAGAACTTTTTCCCTGTGGTCTGTTAAACTTTGAAACTGTTTATCAAGTACTGTCTGACTCTATAAACTTTGCTACTGATTGGCTTTCTAGCAGTGTTTGAGCATTCTATCATAAGAAATCAAAACTACAAAACAGGAACGATGTGACAAAAGGCTCTTCGAAACGTCCCATGAGTAAAGCTATAACAAAAACTGTGAAGACACCTAAGGGAAGTAGGCTGTTCTATAATATTTTATGTACATTGTGTTTTTACACCACGATCCTATGTATATTCGCTCAGAAGTACATACTCCCAAGGAACTGTGATATGATGCAGCCTTATAGTCAACATTTCCCACTCTAGCTTGGGAAATTCCTGGAGATTTGGGGTTGGGTGCTGAGGGAGGGCAGGGTTTGTGGACGGAAGGGAACTGGGGGGGGGGGGGTTGTGTTGCCATAGAGCAGAGGTGTCAAACACATTTGTTACGAGGGCCAGATCTGACATAAATGTTACTTTTTCAGGCCAGGCCATGTGTGCCATAAAATAACAGCAGGTGTGAGAGATATAAACTTTATACATGACACAGGCAAACCCAATTAATGGTATTATTTTTTTACTCAAAATACAAACAAAAGAAATTGATTCCTAGGAGTGAAAGTAACTGGGAAATCCACAGAAGCCCCAATAAATGTATTTAATCTTATGAAAGACTAGGTTTTTCCCCCAAGGATACCATAAAAGAGAGGATATCTTATATTTCCGTACAAATTAGTTACTTTTGTATATATAGCACTTTTAGGAGACAAGTCATCTTCCTTGCAAGTAAATAAGGTAGTTTTTCAACATACACCCTCATACACCCAGCCTCAGCAGCTGAGCATGGGTACGATTCATCTCTTGCTCTTCATTTTCTCTCTTCCCCCATCCTACCTCTGAGGATCTTGAGGAGGCACACCAGACTCCCCCCTCCACTGCCCCATCCCCCACCAACTTTGTGAGGTGGTCCAGGGTGAGTGACCGGCCCAGGGTGACCCAGACAGCAGGTTCGGGGGTGGGTCTGAACCTGGCTTTCTGAGATCCCCACCAATGCCATTTTTCATCCCTTCTGCATTTCCCACAGAAGCAGCGGGGCTGAGGGAAAGGCCTGATGGAGAGGCTGTTTCTGAGACCTCCAAGGGGCACTTTTTGTCCTCCTGTGACCCCTTTTCCTTCATCAGCTGAGAACAAGTGTAGGAGAGAAAAGAGGTCGCCATCTCCCACCCTTCCCGACACTCTGCCTCCTGGTTTCATGGTTGTTCAGACATGTAGTGGTGATGACAGTGGAGCCATTTACCCCATTTGCTACTCTACTCGTTTCTGAGGCGGGGATGTCTTTCCCCTCAGAGTGGCATGCACAAGACAGCCCAGTTGGCTCCCAATCCACATGCCGACCCTCCTCCTTGTCTTTCCCCTAAAAGCCCCGTCTCTTTGTCAGCAAACCACTACTCCGTGTGCCCGCTCTCACCAACCCCCCTCACAGTTGTTGTTTGGTGTGGCAGTGACACTGCTGGCTGCTCCGCTCTGCCCCTCCATGTAGTGGCTTTGCCAATCCTCTCTGAGCTGGGGTTGGAGGAGGCAAGAGGGAAAAAACACCACACTTCCTCTTTCTCCACTTTACTGCAATTCTCCCCACACTATTTTACCTCAGCCTCATAGTCCCGCCCTCTATCAATTTCCCTTCTATTTCTTGACAGCTTCAACCACACACACCTCACCGTGTGCACCTGCCCCCCCCGCTCCCCCTGAGCAGCTTCCTGCCTTCCCTTCCTTGCACCAGTTGTTCATGGGCCAATAAGAGCCCTGGATGGGCTGGTTCTTGGACTGGAATGAGAGCCCCTGGAGTGCAATGACAACCCCTGGAAGTAGCAAAAGTGTTCTGGAGCTGGAATGACAGCCCCAGAGTGGATTGATGGTCCGTGGGTCGTAGCGGAAGTGTTCTGGGACTAGAATGAAAGCCTGCAGAGTAGAATGACAATCACTGGGATTAGCAGAACTGTTTTGGGATTGTCATTCCAGTCTGGAGCCTATCATTCTAGTCCCAGAACACCTCTGCTACTCCCAGGGACCATCATTTCCAACTGGGGGCTATCATTCCAGAACACTTCCACCACTCCCAGGGGCTGTCATTCCACTTTGGGAGCTCTCATTCCAGTCCCAAAGCAATCATTCTATTTTTGGGTACCATCATTCCCCTCTGGGGCCTGTTGTTCCAGTCCCACAGCATTTATCTGGGCCCAGAGACATTAAATGAAAATCCACTCCGCATTTTCATTGCAATGTATTTCAATGCAGCCCATACAAGTCAATTGGCATTCCCAGCTCCCATTATCTCTAATGCGTATTCAAGCCTCTCCCAGTGTTTCCAATGGGCAATCCCCCAGCATAACCAGTGCAAAATACTAGTGCCCAGCAGAACACAGTGCCACTGTGGCAATGCAAGCAAAAGGAGGACTAATGTCAAACCAGAGAATCCCTGCAGTTCCAATGTGCAGAATGCCCAGCAGAACCCAGTGCCACTTAAAAGAACTGCTCTCAAAGCACGGAGTCACAAGAAATCCAAGCAAGGGGGCGGATTTTGCAAGCTCTGTGCAAGAAAATGGGAAGGGAACACGGGAATCCCTGCAAAGGAAAACAAGGGGGGGACCTCTTGAAACTGACGCGACTTGCTTGACCAGAGTGTTTCTAAGGATGGAGAATTCTTTCCCCCTGTTACTTTGAAGTTTGTTAAACATTTTGATTGAGCGGAGACTGTCTGGAAATGTATCTATTCACAAACCTGCACAAACCTCTACAAACAGCTTGAAAGTTCATGGAAAGTTTGTGCTGGTTGACCTGCCACGAACTTCAGGAACGTCAGTTCATAAACCACGAGTTGACCAAAGTTCCTTACGAATTTTATTTTGTGAGCTGTTCATGCCCATTTCTAGTCAGAGCTAACTGCAGAGGAAAACTTACCAGAGGATGCAGTGCTGTTAAGGGAACACACAGAAGTATCTGCTGCTGTCCAATGGGTGGAGCCATGGGGAATCTGCAGGTTGCTTCATCTGGTGAGGATGACTGTGTATGGAGGGTAATTAATAGTTGGTGTTATTGATGTGGTTTTGGATGGACTCGAGGCCAATGTTCTCTTACTAAAACCATCAATTTGCAGGCAGCGTTTGAAAGAAAAGGTCACAGAAGAAAAAATGGCAACAGCTAATTAGACTGAACAGTGAAAAATACACTATGAAAGATCAGAGCTGGTTGATGCTTGAGAAAATCCCCCCAGAAATGCCATACACCACAGGTCCCCAACCTTTTTGAACGTGCGGCACATTTGGATTCTGACACAGCATGGTGGGCGGAGCAATAAAATGGTTCCCACAGGAGGCAGAGCCAGCCGCAAAATGATTGCCACAGATTAACCTCAGTAACACAGTGTAGATCCTTGTACTGTGGTGGTAGCTGCTGCCAAAACAACATTTTAAATAAACCTGCACAGCCTAACAAAATCCCAGTATTCAATCAGAAGCCTTGCTGGGAATATTGGGTATTGTAAATAAGAAGCGGGAGACTGACCAGTTATGAAGGTGCACAGAGAGTTTATATAGTTATAAAGGTGAATATATACAGAGATATTTACAGGTTATTGAACAGCATGTCGTACCTTAGTCTATGAGAACTGAGTTCCCACCAGCTTACTAACCTGATAGCTATTATGCTAAACCCCAGCCAACCTCTAACACGGTGATGTAATCACTAACTCTAACAAGACCTGAAAGAGCAACACCTGCTAGAAACACCTGGCTGTAATTACATGATTACTAGCATGACAGCTAGGTCTGCCAAATAGATCAAACTGATCTATAGTAACTGCTTGCTACCTCTATCACTCTGACATATATCTCAATAGGGAAAAGGCCCCACCCACTCCCTAAAACACTTGGTGGGCACCAGAAAAGGTGTCGACGGGCGCCATGGAACCCACAGAAGAAGAGAAGGTTTTTATATCCCACTTTTCACTCCCCAAAGGAGTCTCAGAGTGGCTTACAATCACCTTCCCTTCCTCTCCCCACAACGGACACCCTGTGAGGTATGTGGGGCTGAGAGAGCTCTGGAAGAACTATGCCTGACCCAAGGTCACCCAGCTGGCTTCATGTGGAGGAGGAGTAGTGAATCAAACCCGGTTCTCTGGATTAGAGTCCACCACTCTTTAACCACTACACCAAACTGGCCATAGGCACCATGTTGGGGACCCCTGTGTTACACCTTGTACCAAGGTGGGGAAAGGGCCATGGCTCAGTGGCAGAGCATCTGCTTGGCAAGCAGAAGGTCCCAGATTCAATCCCTGGCATCTCCAGTTAAAAGGATCAGGCAGAAGGTGATTTGAAACACCTCTGCCTAAGACCCTGGAGAGCTGCTGCCAGTCTGAGAAGACAATACAGGCCTTGTTGGTCAGTGCTCTGATTTAGTGTAAGACACCTCCATATGTACATATGTAGAAGCGATTCTGGTATTTCAAACAGCCTTGGAGAATACACATGCACAACCTCTTGTGAAGGCTGCAGCTTTATTGTGTGTTTTAATTCCAATACAGAATATTGTTTGGATTCCATACATCATTAATCAATTGCACATCAATCTTACAAAATAGATATGCAAAGTAGTAAAGCCTCCATGCCCAGAGGCAGTAAGGGGGAGCCTTAACCACTCTGCCATTGGTTGGCCTCCCAGGGTTGGCCACTGTGAGAAAGAAGATGCTGGACTAGATAAAGTACTGGTCGGTCCAGGAACGGTCCTTTTTATGTTCTTATAGCACAAGAGAAAGTTTAACAGTACTTGAATCTGAAAAAGAGAATCCAGTATTAGTATTCCAGTTTAGGTAAAGGATCTCCCATAACCTTTGCAACATAAAAGTCAATTGGCTATAAAATAATCCATAAATAAATTTTCCTTGAATGCTCATACTGGAAGCAAGGTCACCTAACTGTGATGTCCTGAACTGAGGCAGAATGTTCTTTACACAAATCCATTTAGCAGCTTAAAGCAGTGATCCTAAACACACTTACAAAGATCAAGATGGGTAGCCCTGTTAGTCTGCCTGTACCCTACCACTAACAAACTTTGTGGTAGGGTATGAGCTTTTGTGAGTCACTGCTCACTTCTTCAGATACTTCAGATCTGAAGAAGAGAGCAGTGACTCACGAAAGCTCATACCCTACCACAAATTTTGTTCGTGTTTAAGGTGCTACTGGACTCTTACTCTTTTACACTTCCAAAGGATTAATTTCCTAATGAACTCAAAGGGACTTGCGTCTGAGTAAACATATGCAGGAGAGGATGGTTATCATATAGCATGCTTTGCATGGAAAACTCAGCTGGAAATACTTAACTATAGCATGCAATTTTGTCATTAGTATCTTACACATTGAAAACACAGAAAAATTAAAGAGGCAAAGCACTTGTTAATTGCGCTGAGCCATTAAGTATTAAAATGAATTGAAATCTCTACAAAATGAAGACAGGACATCTGTCTAACAACCATGTGATATTTGGAAGTGTAACAAATCAGACCAAACTCATATGTGCCAATTCAGGTGCTTTTTAGCCACTCTCCTGCTGTTAGTGTGAATGTGTGAAAAGTAGGAAAAGGCACTTGGATCAGGTTTCTGAATGGACTGAGGTCTTGCCAGGAAAGCTGATTTAAAATTGCATTTCACCCCTGCTGTGCTTTGACAATACATGTGAGATTTCAGTATGAGGTAGATGTGCTAACACGGTTATAATTAATAGAACTCAGGCAGAAATTGCATATATTTTTTAAAACCATGATTTTATTTAATTAACTGCACAACTGGAATGTGATATCTGAACAACGAAGGGTTCATGGCATTGACCAGAGGGACCTCTTTTTATAATAATTCTTTTAAAAGATAAAGCTGCTGTGCTGGCTACTGAGATCAGGAACTGCTTGATTTTGCATTATTTTGCATTTCTGCATTTATATTGCCTTAATTCTGTGCATTAACTTTGCACAGAAGGGACAGATAGAACAGTGCTATTATTTTTAATTCTTGGGCTGCCACACTCTGCAGTGGGATGTCAAAGAAAACATGCATAGGATCAGTTGGACGGTTAGATATTTAACTTACGAAAAGTTCTGACTCGGTAGATCAAAAGTATGTGAGGGAGGGGAGATGGATTATGATGATGACAAGCAATGGGCCTCAACCTATGCATGACCATTTCTAATTTATGTATAGAGCCCATGGCTTACAGCTCTCTGAAATCTTGACAATGCAAGGTTCCTGAGCCCATGGCGAGATCCTTAACCATATGTATGTTACCCACGGAGGCCCTATACATGTTCTAATAAATGCACGTAAGAGCTTATTGCCACAATAATTAGGGTTCCCAGGTTCCCCATGGCCATAGGTGGGGTTGGGGGGTAGGGTTGCCAAATCCAGGTTGGGAAACCCCTGGAGATCTGGGGATGCAGCCTGGGGAGGACAGGGGACCTCAGTGGGGGGTACAATGCCATAGAGTTCACCTTCAAAAGCATCAATTTTCTCCAGGGGAACTGATCTCTGTAGTCTGGAGATGAGCTATAATTCCAGAGGATCCCCAGGTCCCACCTGGAGGCTGGCATCCCTAATAAGTGCTGACAAGTCACAGCCAATTTATGGCAACCCCAGAAAGTGTCTTTCAAAGCAAATTAGGAGGTGGTCTGGGGTGTGCAAAAAAGAAAGATATTTTTTAAGTTGGGATGTACTGATGATACTGGGGTTCAGGAAATAATCGGGATTGCTGAATTTATTTGGCTCCATTATACCCTATGGGAACCGTCCCCATAGAGTATAATGGAGTATAATGGGTTCACTTGCATGTGGCTTGGCTTGCAAAAACCATTTAAAGGGAAAGTTCCCTTTAAATGGCTTTTGCAAGGCAAGGCGTGTGAGTGAACTCGAAGCGGGGCGAGTTCCCTGCAGGCTCAACTGGGGCACTGCTGGGCAGCCCGTCATCAGAAAGGAGGGACAGAAGATCTCAGATCTCCCCCCTTCTATTCTGCTGGCCTCGGGAGCCATCGCCAGCAGAAAGGAGGCCCCTTCCTTTCTGCTAGCCTTGGGGAGAGTTCTCCCCGCAGGATTGGCTCCTTTGCAGGCTCTGTTGGGCAGTCCAGTTTGTACCAGGCTACCCAGCTGCGGTGGCTCAAGTGGTTAAGACGCTGAACTGCAGGCTGTGGAAGGACAGTAGTTCAGCAGTTCGAGACCCGAGTTGCCGCATGATGGAGTGAGCTCCCGTCTCTAGTTCCAGCTCCTGCCAACCTAGCAGTTCGAAAGCAAGAAATTGCAAGTAGATAAATAGGTACCACTTCGGTGGGAAGGTAACAGCGTTCCGTGTGCCTTGGTGTTTAGTCATGCCGGCCACATGACCACGGAGACGTCTTCGGACAGCGCTGGCTCTTCAGCTTTGAAACGGAGATGAGTACCACAACCCTGGAGTTGGACTCGACTGGCAAGGGAACCTTTACCTTTTACCCAGCAGAGCCCTGCTGAGACTGCAGGGAGAGTTTGCCCCACAGGATTGGCTCTTTTGCAGGCTCTGTTGGGCAGTCTAGTTTAAACTGGGCTGCCCAGCAGAGCCCCATCCAAGCCTGCAGGCAAGGATCAGTTGGGGTGGCGCACAGCTCTCAGCTCCCACTGCCCCGGCCAATCCTGGGCTGGCTCCTCTTTCAGCTTGGTTTAAACTAAGCTCCAAGAGGAGCCAGCCAGCCCCAGCTGAGGCAGGTCAGAGCTGTGAGCTGGTTCACCTGAATAAAACGCCTTTTTGCGGCTGAGCCATATTGGTAGCTGAACACAGAAGGTATTTTTCGAGTATTTATTTGGTTTGCACCAAACACACACCTCTATATCCCATCCAAGTATCTCCCTCCCCCCCATATAGCTTCCAGGATCTGACAAGATCAGGCTGTACCATGCTGCCTCCCCTCCCCACTGCCACAATGTCTCCCATACTACATTTGCACAAGGCCTAACACTTGGGCTTGGTTCCAGAGAAAAGTAAGAATTCAGATCCCACTAAGATGATCAGCCAGATGAGTTCTCCTTGAAAACATGACTTTCTCAGGGTTGGGGATTATGGTACACAAAAATGGCCAAAAATAAAAAACCCTGGATGGTGGGAGCTTGCAAGAATTCCCAGGATGGGGGAAAAATTATACAGCAGCATAACTCCTAAGATTTGCTCTTTTGTGGGTGTTTCACATTAAATTTGTTTTATAGAAGAATGACTGGGAACTTACTTGGGGTGGGGGGGATCCCCTAAACTTCCAATGCAGCTCAATGCCAGATAGCTTCTCAAATTCACTTGGAGAGAAAAAGGTCTTTGGAGACTTGGTTCACTGAACTGGTGAGGCTCGCAAGGACAAGATATTAAGGACTTGTTACTGCTGAGAGCTAGGAGCCATTTTATATTTGTCTTAAGCAGGAAGCAACTGAATGGGGAACGTGTAGTGCCCTACCCAACTGCAGACAAAAGCAGATCATAGCAGCTCAAGTGTATTCCCCCCAGGATCAGTGTAGCTTTTCTTCAAGATAAACGTTTTCATGTTCTGTTGAACTTGAGGGATAGATTCTGAGAAAATATGTATATCTTACTTCGCTGTGTGTGGTTGCATTTGTTTTCCTGGCTTAATAGCAGAGTGTTAAACCATTCCCAGTAAACAAGAACTTCTGTTTTAGTAGGAACTCATCCCTTAATCAATGCTCCCTCTAAGCTGTGGAGTCCTGTGAGCAAAAATTGTACTTTGTGAGCTGCTGGCATTAAAGCTGTGAGCAGGTGATTTGGCTGCTGCATAAATTAGTTTGCTCTGGAGCCCTCCTTCCTGAGCGGAGACAAAAATGTGTGAGCCGGAGGCTAAAAAACTGTGAGCTAGCTCACACCAACTCAGCTTAGAGGGAACACTGCCCTTAATCTTTTTTTGCAAATTTATACATTATGCATTACGCAACCTCTGAGGATCGGGATGAACTTACTGCAGCTGGTTAGCAGAGAAAAATACATTTGCGTTGGTCACCAGGCGAATTCTATAAAACAGGCTCATGGCAGCGGGGTGAGGGAGAAACAAAAAAACACGTATACTGAGTTCCTTTAAGAAATTGAGGGTTAATGAGATGGCAGAGCTCCCCCTTCCCCTAAAGGCTCCCTAGTGGAAGAGTTTATATTCTGGTGCCATTTCTGCCCTGGGTTTGAGCACCACTCCCGCTTCGCTGTACGACCATATCTCCCTTCAGTCTGCGGAAACGACAGGATTCGATACAAACCCTATCTCCCGCCACAACTGCGCATGCGCCTCCCGCCGCGCCGCCGCTGTCCTCCCCCCCCCCCCCCCCTTCAGTTCTAAAACGCACGCGCAGTACCTGCCAGAGAGTGAGTGTAAGTCTCCATTTTGTTGCTGTTCTGTTTCTATGCGCTCCCCCCCCCCCCCTTCTCGGCCGTATCGACACGCGGGGCGGGGAAAGAACTGGAAGGAGGGGGTGTTCTGCGCTCTGGACCGCGAGAAGGGGCGAACGGCTGCAGGGGCCTGGGTGGCTAGTTGAAGCGAGAAAGACTAACTGGGGTGCAAGAAGTCAGGGGAGAGCGCTGCCGCTGTGGCTTGGTGCAAGTTCTACCTGTTCCTATCTGCAACTACCCGAGAAGTTCATGGGAGCTACAGCCATATATGTATTGCTAGGGAAAAATCTCTTAGAATCAATACTAGCTGTTATTGCTGTGGCAGAAATGTGCAGGGACACACGCATAGCCTGTATCAGTTTTAACATGCATAGTAGGCACCTTGGGTTTCTTCGCAGCCGGTTTGCCTGCCCTTGGAATGGATATCCGTGAAAGCCATTCCCCCCTCCCGCCGTTCTTATTAGTGTGGAGTATTTGATCTGGAATCGCGGCTGTCCCTGGTCTTGTCCTCTTCTGCGGTTCAGGCTTTGAGCTTCGCCCTCAAGGGTGCATTCCAAGGATTGGTTACTGCCGTTTGTATAACAAAGTAGAGCGATTAAAGGATAATAGTTTGGTGTTCTGCTCTCTTCTGAATGGTCTCTGACACTTTTCCTTATTGGCTGTTCCAAAACTCTGCTTTGACGTACTTGTCGCCCAGCCTTTTATTGTTTTCGGGAGTCGCCTCATGCGTATTTCTCGGGTTCTCTTTTTTAAAAAGTACACTGAATTTCTATTTCCTCACTGTAGGTGCCCATGCATGATTACATCCTTTTTTGCTTTCACTTTATCTGAAATAGCTACCATCTTCTTGTCCTGCTGCTCTCTTGGGGCTATTGCTTCTTGCATATAGACTAAGGGTTGTCAGGTCCCTCCTGGCCATTGGTGAAGGTTTGTGGGGTGGGTAGGATTACCAGATCCAGGTGGGAGAAATCCTGGAGAGGTGGAGATAGAGCCTGGGGAGGACAGGGACCTCAGTCCAGCACAATGCCACAGATTCCACCCTCCAAAGTATTCATTTTCTCCAGGGGAACTGAGTTCTAGTCTGGAGATGAGCTGTAATTCCCGGGGATCCTCAGGTCCCGCCTTGAGGCTGGAATCCCTACTCCCCCCCCCCCCCAAAAAAAAAGTTAGCTCTGCTGCTTAGTCCATCTTGGTTGCAAGTACAGATGGACAATTCTGGTATAGCTAATGCTAATTTGTGTTCACTATCTTCAATAACAAAACATCTTCTTTAGCTGCTGATCTTTAATAAGTTCCATGTGCCTTGGCATTTAGTCATGCCGGCCACATGACCACAGAAACATCTTTGGACAACGCTGGTTCCTTGGCTTGGAGACGGAGGTGAGCACCACCCCCTAGAGTTGGATTTGACTAGCTCTCGAGCAAGGGAAACCTTTACCCAATTATAGGAGAGTATTTAGTTACTAATAAAATATTTGCTTTATTACTGAATATACAAAATTTACTAGGTTAGGTTTGTTTTGGAAAGTGCTTCCATTATGCAGTGTACTGGAAATAAGGTGAACCAGTGTGGGGTAGTGTCTAGAGTGTTGCACTAGGATCTTTGGGACCCAGGTTCAAATCCCCAATCTTCTGTGGAAGCTTGCTGGGTGACCTTGGGCCAGTCACACATGCTCAGCCTAACCTCCTTTACTGGGTTGTGAGGATAAAATGGAGCAGAGGAGATGTGGGTCTCCCTTAGGAAGTAAACAACAAAAATTTGAAGTAAAATGGAGTAAATAACAAAAAATAAGAAACCTGTACTCCTTGCTTGTCAAAAATATTTTTGTGGGGTAAGGAGGTACGATGCCCCATCCACTTCCCTCCCTCAGGATTTCCCCTCCTTTTTTCTTTCCCTTTTGTGAGTGAGCCACCTTAGTTGTCTGCTTTAATCTTTCCTGAAGAATTCTGGCTGTCCTACCCTGTGTCAGTATAGTTTGGCTTTTGGTTCAGCCCAGGAACCTGGTGAAGGAATGGGCGCCCCCTTTAACTGAAACCACTGAAAATGGCACTTGAGAAGTTTTTATCTTCCAAAGTAACAAAATATTTTATTCAACATAGAAGGGAAAGGTCAGGTGAAATTGGGTAAAATTTCTGAGGTAACTCAATATAGATAACTGTGAGGTAAAACCGTTGTATGCACAGACTTTAGTTTCTTAAGCTGTTCAGAATTACTTAGAATCCTTATGTTTAGAGGCTTTGTTCCAGTGTTTTCCCCAAATGCTCCAGTACACTTTCTTTAAAGGTAAAAGATTCCCTTGCTCGAAAGCTAGTCGAATCCGACTCTAGGGGACGGTGCTCATCTCCGTTTCCAAGCTGAAGACCAGCGCTGTTCGAAGACATTTCCCTGGTCATGTGGCCGGCATGACTAAACACCAAGGCGCACAGAACGCTATTACCTTCCCATCGAAGTGGTACCTATTTATCTATTTGCAATTTCTTGCTTTCGAACTGCTAGGTTGGCAGGAGCTGGGGCCAGAGACGGGAGGTCACTCCATCATGCAGCACTAGGGTCTCGAACTGCCGAACTACAGATCTTCCAGTCTGCAGCTCAGCTCAGAAATACAAATAAAGAAATACTTTCTTTGACTATTCTCTAACTCTTGGTTTCCAGAAGGCTGGTACACTCTTTTAAGTACCCAAACCCCTTCTCTTGAAACACCAGTAGTCATCTTGAGTTTTTAACTGACTCTTAAGGTCTCCAAAGGCAGTTTCTAACCACACCAGGCCAGGGATCTCTGTACTCTTCAGACCTATCACCCTGTTTAGACCTGGTAGGGAAATTTTTGTTCTCTCTCTTTCCTTGAACCGAATGGGAGTCTCTGTCTAACTACCCACTCATCCTTGCGAACTATCCCCAGTTCTCCTGTCTGTGTTAAACTGCTCTCAGTCAAGGCTGAATTCCAAATGAATTCTTTTCTTTAGCATTCAGCTCTCACTTTCTGCTCAGCTGATGCTAACCAATCAAATTCCTTGGAGCACCCTTCACAGTCTTTTAGCTGTTTGTACAGCACATCTAAGCTTTTAAAAGTACAGTCCCTCACAGGAGGAAATTGGCTCTGTAGTGAGAGTCTTCTGAGGTTAATCCCCACCACCATGTGATTCTTTGTTCTCCCAGGCCAAAGGATCCTTTTTGGGTAATGAGTTTGGTTTGAAAGATCAGCACCCCCAGTACGTACCAAGCTGCTTGGATCTAAACTTCTGGCCAGCTGAGGGCTCATGGTTGTATGGTGAAAGCAGCATGTCTGTTTATTTATTTATTTTATTTCTATTTGTATCCCGCCTTGTCAAGACAAACTGGCTCAAGGCGGCACACAGTAGTTAAAATACGATAAAACAATAAATGCAATAAAATTCATGAATCACAATTACATAAAGTGCTAGCAAATTCAGAAGACGGTTACTATAAAATAGATGAATGAAAGAAGGCAATATCCAACTTTATAACATGGGGGCCAAAGCGTGTTCAATTTCTGATGGCTCATTTGTCAGTGGTGGCTCCTAATTGAAGGCCTGGTGGAAGAGCTCTGTTTTACAGGCCCTGCAGAACTGTAAAAGGTCTCGCAGGGCCCTGATGTCCTCCGGGAGCTTATTCCACCAGTGTGGAGCCGCCACTGAAAAGCCCCTAGCTCTGGTTATGGCCAGTCTGGGGTCTCTCGGACCAGGGAGGCGATTTTGTGACCCTGACCTCAATGCTCTCTGGGGGACATATGGGGAAAGGCGATCCCTCAGGTAGACAGGCCCCTGACCATATACGGCTTTAAAGGTCAAAACCAGCACCTTGAAACGAATCCGGTATGCTATTGGCAGCCAGTGCAGTGCCTTCAGCACAGGCTGGATGTGGTCTCGTATAGAGAGACCCATCAACAGCCTGGCTGCCGCATTTTGCACTATCTGCAGCTTCCGGATTTGGGACAAAGGCAGCCCCATGTAGAGAGCATTGCAGTAGTCTAATCTCGAGGTGACCATAGCTTGAATCACTGTTGCCAGGTCATTGTGTTAGAGTAAGGGAACCAACTTGCCTAATCAGCCGTATATGGTAAAAGGCTGCCTTGGCAGTGGCTGCTACCTGGGCCTCCATTGTTAAGGCGGCATCCAGGAGCACTCCCAAATTCCTGACCCTCGGCACTGGCACCAGTGGCGCCCTATCGAAGGTCAGTAGTGGGATCCCTGCCCCCGACCCACTTCGACTCAGGCACAGGACCTCCGTCTTCATTGGATTCAGTTTCAATCAGCTCAGTCTCAGTCAGCCATGTCCTGAAGCCCCCGGTCCAGGTCCTCAGGCTGGTGTCCTCATAGCTGGATGTCACCTGCATATTTATGACACCCTAGCCTATGCCTCCGGGCAATCTGGCCAGAGGAGCGCATGTAGATGTTAAGTAACATCGGGGATAGCATCACCCCTTGAGGAATCCCGCAGACCAGTGGGTACCTCTGGGATGTCTGTTCCCCTAATGCCACTCTCTGTCCCCGACCTTGGAGAAAGGAGACAAGCCATTGCAAGGCAAGCCCCAGGATCCCAGTGTCGGCGAGGCGGTGGATCAGTAACTGATGGTCGACCGTGTCAAATGCAGCTGACAGATCCAACATCAACAGTACCGCCATGCTGGCTCGATCCAGATGCCTCTGGAGGTTGTCTGTTAGGGCGACCAGTGCTGTGTCCATCCCATGGCCTGGCCTTGAGTTCACTCACTGTCTCAACTGTGGTTGGGAGATTGTGGCGGAGCAGCAGGACTTTATCTGCAAAATAGCTCGCAAAAGCCTCACAGCCAATATCTAATTCCCTAGCATTTGGTCTGCCCAGTGGCAGCTCTGTCAATGACCAAATAGTTCTAAACAATTGTGCCGGCCGTGAGCTAGCAGACGCAGCCGTGGTCACGTAGAACTCTCTCTCTCTGTGGCTTTGACTGCCATCTCATAGGATCTCATAAACGTCCTATAGGATGCTCTTGTTGTTTTATTTATTTATTTATTTTTATTTATTTATCATTCGATTTCTATACCGCCCTAACCCCCCCATGGGGGTCTCTGGGCGGTTTACAATTTAGTAGTGCTAATCACTTGTTACTTCCCTAGCTACGGCCACATTCTCAAGGGGGTGGGTCAGCCTACCAGCACCCAGGTGGTGGCTGCTCTTTCTTCCAGCCTCCGGCCTCCTCGGCTTTCAAGTGTCTCACGGTCCTTCGGTCAGCGGGACGTCTTCCATGTGGTGCTTTGTCATGAGCGTGCCGCCACCATCTCGTCATCTGAGCTCTTGTTTCATCAGCTGCAGCTCCTGGGTAAACCAAGGAGCCCACTTAGAGCGAGGGTGCAGAGGGCGTCGGGGAGCCATCTTGTCAATGGCTGCCGAGAGCTGGCCATGCCAGTCCTCGACTAGTTCATCTAACGAGCTGCCAGGGGGCATAGGTTCCCGCAGAGCCATTTGAAGCTGCTGAGGGTCCATTTGGCTCCGCGGGCAAGCCAAAATATGCTTGCTGCCCAAACAGGGTCAGGGTGAAACATTCACATGGGCCTTCAGGGCATGCTGGTCCGACCATGGCACTGCCGAAGCAGTGATCCTGTCCACTGTGACCCCCGCCACTGTTCAACCCCCCCCTTTTGGGGGATTTTGGGCTGCCAGTGTGATGTGCAGACCACTTTTGACTTCTGCTGTGTCCCATGTTAGTAATGCAGAAAGTAGCCAGTTGCCAGTTTTCAATTTCTTTGTCACGCTGTCAGCTGTTGTGTTTAGATTCCAGCATTCTATCTGAATCACCTTCTAAGCTGTCATGCCAGACAAATGGAAGCGGGTGAGGTGGGATGGGGGACTTTCAAGGAAGAGGAAGGCTATGCATGAGGGATCAGCATGACTGTGGGTTGCTTATCTCAGACAGGTGGGGCTGCTCATTGCAGAAGCCAGTGCTGTTTTAATCCCTTCCTTTCTTCAGAAATGCTTCTAGCCTATGAGGTTTTATGGCTTATTTCGTCTTCTAAAACTAGTGCTACCTAATAGGCTTGACTAAACTGTGCCTGGATTGTGGATGCATCTGGACTTCGGACGCTTTGTGGCTCCTTAGTGGCTGTGGCATTGTGTAGTCTTATTCTTTTTTTTTGACCCCCCAAAGGGGATTTTTTAAATTGCATTTTCTATAACTAAACACTACATGGAAAAAATAAGGGAGGGTCTACAAACTATAGGGATAAAGGAAAGAAACCTCTAAAAACCCAAGAGTGGGTGTCATACAAATTGCTTTAACAAGATTACAAGTTTATGTAGCTAGGTATTTGTATAAAATCATTGAACATGTTCATTATCTTTCTATTAAACTTCCGCTCATACTTAAACATTGTCTACTATGACTTCATAGAAAGCCCAAGAATGCTTATTTTAAACTTTTTTTTAACTTCAGAGTTATAATAACAGATCATTTTTTCTCCTTAGGCTTCTTTATAGCCTCGTTTTGGGGCCACTGCCCCCAAGTTTGAGTCTGATTCTTCACCAGAAGATGGCTCTGCTCCATCTCCGCCATCCTCCTTTTTTTTGTGTGTGTAACAAAATTTTTATTCAGGATATAATCAAAGTCAACATTTAGTTTTACATTTAAACCCATTACATCCTACCCACCTCCCTTCCCCCCCAACATGGCTTCCCGCAGTGCTACGACCTCCTGTATATTGCTTAACCTTTTCTCCTCCATCCGTTTCCTCATTACAAGTTCACAAGGTAACTATTATTCTACTATTACAATTATATCTCTTTTCTTTCATGATACTAAAAGTCAATACTCAATAGTTATTAAAGCAAAATAGTCTCTTACATCCCAATATTTTTCCAGATAATCTTTTAAATCTCTCCAGTCTTTATAGAAATCTTTTGCTTCCATGTTATTAAGTTTTCGAGTCATCTTGTCCATTTCAACCGAAAACAATAACTTTTTGATCCAATCCTCAACTCTCGGGATTTCATCTTGTTTCCAACACTGAGCATAGGTCATTCTGGCTGTTGTTATCATATACCACATCAATGTCCTTTTTGCCACATTGACCTCTTCCATTTTTAGTCCCAAAAGTAATATTTCCAGGTTCTCATCTCCGCCATCCTTCTTGGGACTGTCTTTTTCTTCTTCTTCTTTTCCTTCTGCTGGCCGACTATGAAGATGCAGAAACTCACTTGCTTTTTCCACAGTGTCAATTTTTTCTTTTCCATTCACAAACTTAAAGATGAGTCCTTCAGGCTGAATCTATCTGTAGACAATTTGTTTCTTTTGTAGAAATGTGACCAAGTCTATATTTGCACCTTCTCTTCCTTATTTGAAATGGAATATCCTTTAAAACCTTTATCTCTTTGCCCTTGATTTTCAGGGTAACTCCATTAGCCACTTTAAGAATTTTATCTCTGGCATTCCTTCTGGAGAATCTCACCATCACTTCTCCTGGCAGATTATTATTCCTTGTAAATTCTATATACGATCTGTAGACCGTATCAGTATCGTTTTGCAAAGTATCCACTTTAATATCTGCCATTTGCTCCAATGCTTCACACATTGTCTGTGTGAGATTCTCCCCTTTTTCCTCAGAAATTCCCTGAAACCTTAGGACATAGCTTGCCTTTTCCATTTGTAACTGTAGCAGTTGGGACTCGTCTGTTTGTCGCTTCTTCTCCATTGTCTGCATTTGTTTTTGCAGCTTTTTGGTGTTTGTGTCCACTTCTTTAAGTTGCTGGTCCATTTGGTCTGTTTTTTTTGACAGTCTTGTTAATTTGAGCTTGCTGTATATCCAGTTTTCTATTTATCTCCGTCACTTGTTCCAGCAGAGGGCATAGTGCTTCATTTAATATTGTTTGAAGGGTCTGAGTTTGTGTCCTGTCTGGCAACAACACTCGCTGGGTTGGCATTTCCGGTAACCTTAGCTTTCACTATCTTCTCCTTCTCCTCTTTCCTTGTAGGAGGCACCATTTTTGAGGAATTGTTTACTTTTCATCAAAAGTTATCACAGTCTCTAAAGTTCTCAGTTACGTTTGGTAAATTCTTAGTTGTCTGTGTGTGTGCACAGGCGGGAGGGGGCCTGGGGAGCTCCCCATGCGCTCAGGCTGCCTCTCTCGCCCAGAGCCATGGCATTTCTTGGGAGGGCGGGTAAGGGTTAGAAAAGAGGTTAAGAAAGGGCTTTTGGCAGGGGTGGGGCCAGCCAGAGTTCGGTGCCCTAGGGCCAGCCAGTCACTGACCCCGCCAAAAGCCCTGCATCTCCCAGACCGGGTGACTGCCACCACCACCTCTTTCTCCCTGAGACTAGGGGAGAAAGAGGCGGCGGTCAGGGAGATGCAGGGCTTTTGGCAGGGGCTGGAGGCTTTGGCGGGGGGCCAGGTCCAGTTTGGCGCCCTAAGGGCCGGCTCACGCTCTAGGCAAATGCCTAGTTAGCCTAGCGGGTGAGCCGGCCCTGCTCACTTCAACTTAACTCACAGTTCAGTGATTAGATTATTTCCATTTCGCTTATGTTGCCAAATCACTAGATCACCCGGCGCTTGATCCGGTGTGTGCTTCTAGTTCCATCTGGAAACTCCACGACAGGACCGTCGGGGCATGGATGGTCCCCCCGTCACCGGCAGGATCACTGGCAGAGAAGCCATCTAACACATTATGGCTTGGAACCCATCAGCAAGGGTTCTGTGGGGAATGCGGACAATCGCACCCCCTCCTAGCCACGGGTTTTGGCAATCGTCTCCCATAGGTCCAGGAGAGCGACTGCCATGGCGAACGCCAAAAGCGGCCACACCGCATTGTGTAGTCTTATTGATGGGGATAACTTGTGATGTTTGGTGTGGCTCTGGGCAACATCACAAAAGGTTAGGTTAGAGCATCTTCATCTTTCCTCCCCCCCTTCATAAGAACATAAGAGAAGCCAATGTTGTATCAGGCCAATGGCCCATCCAGTCCAACACTCTATCACACAGTGGCCAAAAATACCAGTGCCATCAGGAGGTCCACCAGTGGGGCCAGGACACTAGAAGCCCTCCCACTGTTGCCCCCCCAAGCACCAAGAATACAGTGCATCACTTGCCCCAGACTGAGAGATCCTATCTATACCTTGTGGCCTAATAGCCACTGATGGACCTCTGCTAGATATGTTTATCTAATTCCCTCTTGAAGCCATCCATGCTTGTAGCTGCCACCACCTCCTCTGGCAGTGAATTCCATGTGTTAATCACTCTTTGGGTGAAGAAGTACTTCCTTTTACGTGTTCTAACCCGACTGCTCAGCAATTACATTGAGTGCCCACGAGCTCTTGTATTGTGAGAAAAGTACTTCTTTCTCTACCTACTCTATCCCATGCATAGTCTTATAAACCTCGATCATGTCACCCCTCAACCGTCATTTCTCCAAGCTAAAGAGCCCCAAGCGCCTTAACCTTTCTTCATAGGGAAAGTGTTCCAATCCTTTTATCATTCTAGTTGCCCTTTTCTGCACTTTTCCCAATGCTATAATATCCTTTTTGAGGTGTGGTGACCAGAACTGTACACAGTATTGCTCAGTCTCTGCCAGTTCAGACCCCATCAATGTGTATTTATATTTAGGATTTTTGGCTCCAATGTGCATCACCTTGCACTTGGCCACATTGAACCCCATTTGCCATGTTGACGCCCACTTGCCCATCTTTGACAGATCCCTTTGGAGTGCCTCACAATCCTCACTGGTTTTCACCACCTTGAACAACTTTGTATCATCCGCAAATTTAGCCACTTCACTGCTTACTCCCAACTCCAAATCATTAATGAACAAGTTAAAAAGCAGTGGACCAAGTACTGATCCCTGTGGTACCCCACTGCTTACACCCCTCCACTGGGAGAACTGCCCATTTATACTCACTCTCTGTTTTCTATTAATTAGCCAGTTTTTGATCCATAAAAGGACTTGTCCTTTTATCCCATGATTTTTGAGCTTGCTTAGGAGCCTTTGATGAGGAACTTTATCAAAAGCTTTCTGGAAGTCAAGGTAAATAATATCTATTGGATCCCCCTTGTCCACATGTTTGTTCACCCCCTCAAAGAACATTAACAGGTTAGTGAGACAAGATCTTCCCTTACAGAAACCGTGCTGAGTCTGCCTCAATAGGTTTTGTTCATCTATGTGCCTACTAATTCTTTCCTTAATAATAGTTTACACCAACTTACCCAGCATTGACGTCAGACTGACTGGCCTGTAATTTCCCAGATCTCCTCTGGAACCCTTTTTAAAGATGGGAGTGACATTAGCTACCTTCCAGTCCTCAGGAATGGAGGCAGATTTTAATGAAAGATTACATATTTTTGTCAGGAGATCCACAAGTTCACATTTGAGTTCTTTCAGAACTCTCGGATGTATGCCATCCGTGCCTGGTGATTTATCAGCTTTTATGTTGTCTATCAGTCATAGGACCTCCTCTCTCGTCACCTCAATCTAAGGCCTTTCAATACCCCTCCCGAAGTAAGCGGTTCTAGAGTGGGCAAGCACTTCTCATCTTCCACAGTGAAGACAGAGGCAAAAAATGCATTCAGCTTCTCAGCCATTTCCCTATTATCCTTCACTACTTCTTTTACCCCTTGGTCATCCAAGGGCCCCACTGCCTCCCTGGCTGGTTTCCTGCTTCTAATGTATTTGAAGAAAGTTTTATGGTTGGTCTTTATGTTTTTTTCTATATGCTCCTCATTTTCCCTTTTTGCCTGCCTGATCACAGACTTGCATTTTATTTGCCACAGCCTGTTTCCACTTTTATCAACCTCACTGTGACTAGCTTTTCACCACTTAAAGGAATCCTTTTTAACTTTTACAGCTTCCATTACTTTGTTAACCATGTAGGCTTTTTTCTATACTTATTTGTGCCTTTCCTAACCTGCAGTATATATTTCTTCTGAGCTTCTAGGATTGTAGTTTTAAATTGTCTCCAAGCTTCTCCAATGGTTTTGACCCTTTTTACTTTTCTTTTCAGTTTCTTCCTCTGATGTTTCCTCATAACAGAGAAGTTACCCCTTTTAAAGTTAAAAGTGGTTGTGTCAGACTTTTTGGGCAACTCCCTATTTATACAAATGTTGAACTCAATAACATTATGGTCACTGTTCTCAAGCGGTGCCATTCTCTAACACTGTATGGGTAATTCCAGAGTAAGCATTTTCATTTATAACAACCTAAAATACTAAAGAAATAGAAAGGTTTTGTTTTTGACTACCCACTGTTGGGGTATGTTCCTGGAGTAAGTTGTGAAGGAGCTAACCTGGAGTGATAGCTAAAAATTGAGTTACTGTGCTAGCTTCTATTCTCTAAAGAATCTTTTTCCTTTCTTTTTTCTTTCTGGAGTACAGAGTTAATTCCTTTCCTTGGTAAATTATTGACACTCCCATTATGAAAAGTTATAGGACACTCATAAGAGCTTAAATGAAGAAATTAGTTAGTAAAAAAAAATTATAGTGGTTCTGACCTTGGTGTGACATGTTTAAATAACACATTTAACTACTAGTTGAATGCAACACTCATTTTGGAGATGCATTTAGGATGTGAAGCAATTAATTATATAGAGAGCAATACAATTAATCTGAAATGTAACATTCTGGAACATGCATCTGTAAAGTTCAGGTAGAAGAATAATTGCCGACAATATGTCCTACCTCCAGGCAGATTTCCTAGTTATTTATTTTCAAATATGTGATCCTGGTGATTTAAATAAGACATTCTGGAATATGTGGTGGGATGTTGGCCACTTAAGTTTCAATTGAATCATTGAAATGCCTAATGGAAAAATTGCATTAAGTATTTCACCTTCTTTCCTCCAGGGCAAGATTTCCACGATGTCCAACACATACTAGTTTCCTTGATTTCATAACCTGCTTTTCATATTCCTCTCCAATGTATTTTAAGATATTCAGAGCGGCTTTAAATCTTCTTTGAATGACAGCTGAATGGTACTCCTAATTTCGAAGTTACATTCTGTGCACTGTAGAGACTGAACATTCAAATTGTCTTTTTCCTTCTTTCTCCCCCTTTTATCTGAACGGAAGATTTGGCGCACTCATGAAAGTTGAATGTAATTAACTTGTCAATTCTGCCCCTTCAATGCCTGTACACATAGCAAAATAGACGTGTGAGTGATCATTGCACATCAAAATCTATTTGTGATTTGTATGCCGTTTTCTATACAGTAAGTTCTTTCTTTGTAGGAAATGCTTGTTGTTTGAAGCAGCCTTATGTTGTGTTGTTTTCAGATGCAGCTGGAATGAACCTGATCCAGTTTCCAGTGTATGTTTGCAGTGAATAATCATTAATACTTAGACAGAGGAGCACCCTGTGGAATATTTCAATTTTCGCTCCACATTAAGTGCTGATATTGCAGTGCATGGAAATTCAGAAGTAATGGGGCCTAATTAAATTACCTAATCAACTCTCTTTTAAAATGGTAATGGTGATTTTTAATTGGTTTAAATCTTTTGCAAGGCCTAAATGAATAGACAGCAGTTTGGGAGAACGGTAGACCCTAGAAATTGTTACAAATTTCTAAATGAATCAATGGTTAAGGAGCAAACATCTGTCAAGTGCGTCTAATTGAATGTAGACTTTCAGAGACAAATGGGTTGTGTTCTTATGGCCCTGGTAGGAATTAACATGCATAAATCTTGAGAGCTCTTATTTTTCCAGAATTTGGAAAGTAATCTTGCTAGTTTCACTGACTTTATTGACACAGCTAATTATGTTGTCACATAGCTAGTGTTTCATTTATATCACTGAGGAAATGAAAAGTATGCTTTGAAGGCAGCTTAGGTAGTTACTGATTGTATGCATTTGCACAGCCCTGCCCCTCTTGATTCACATTTCTCTGCTATGGGCTGTAGCATCACAACATAAGG
The DNA here is from genome assembly GCF_001447785.1 of Gekko japonicus. Lineage (NCBI taxonomy): Eukaryota > Metazoa > Chordata > Lepidosauria > Squamata > Gekkonidae > Gekko > Gekko japonicus. Next base: position 1,072,662 of record NW_015174856.1, read on the forward strand.
CTTGCTATGCTGCATCAGATGGATAGTCTATACAGCTTTAGCCTTCTGCTGCCTGAGAGTAGCCAATGAAATGTCACCAGGAGAGAAAAGCTGGGCTTGATGGCAAGTGAAATCCATCCCATCTTAGCCCTTAACATCTAATAGCCAGACGTTTACTGCCATATTACATGCGATTCTTCTGGTGTTGCAAATACCCACTAATGCATCTGTCTTCCATGTTTTACACTCTGTTTTTTTAAACAGTCATTATGCTATAGCCATTGCAACATCCTAGGGCAATTAGTTCCCAAGGCTAATTATGCACAGTGAGAAGATATTATTTGGCTGCTGGTTTCAGTAATCGTAAGGGATGGCTGGGTTTTCATGATTTTGAGAGGGAGTGAATGATGTCATCTCAGTTATTTTAATTATTTCCCCCATGCCCCCCCTTTTTTTAAAGTATGGGTATCATCTTCCCATCCCCCAAGAATTCCCCTAAGCCTTTTGCTTAGGTTAAAACATCCTAAGCTTTATGAAAATGTCCACTGAATAATTAAACTTGCTCTTTTCTCTGTCATATTATTTTGGAGATGGATGGATCTGATTTTGATATGTACTATTATAAATGGAGGTAAGCCATAGTGGTACATAATGGCATCTATCGCATCATTTCAATCTCTTGATTGTTCCTATTATCCTTCTTTGTTGCCACAGCAGACTTCAGATAGTTTTGTTCCTGAAAATGCAATGTACATATGAAGCTGCCTTATAGTGACCATTGTTATGTGTTCTATGCTGACTGGCAGCAGCTTTCCAAAATCTCAAGTACAGAAAGATCTCCCGATATTGCTTCCTGTGATCTTAAAAACCAAACAAAATATATACCAGGGTCACCAAAGCAGCTAACAGAGTAAAAGAATGCATAATTTAAAAAAACCATTGAAACCAAACAAAAACAGATCATTAAAACAAATTAAACCAAGCAAACATACAACCACAAAAACATTAAAAACAACAATTAAAACATAGGGTGAAAAGGAGGGATCATTGAGAGGAAGACCAGAGGAAACAAAGTCTTCAGCTGATGGCAGAAGAGAGCAACAAAAGGGGGACGGGTGAGTGTCTCTGTGGAGAGAGTTCCAGAGTTTTGGTGCTATGACCAAGAAGTCCTCTCCCAGGTTGCCAAACACCTAATCTCAGAAGGTGGGGGCACCTGAAGCAGGGCCTTGGAAGATGACCATAGTGATCAACTAGGTTCATAACAGAGTAGGCAGTCCTTCACATATACCGGTCCCAAGCAATATAGGGCTGTAAAAGTCAGCACTGGCACCTTGAATTATGCCCATGGAAGCCAGAGTAGATGGACCAAGACTGGAGAGATAAAGGTCCCTACGTCCTACTACAGTCAACACTTTTCAAGGGCAGCCTCACATAGAGTGCAGTGCAATAATCTAATCTAGACGTAACCAGGGCATGTGCCAAAGTGGCAGGCCTTTTTTGCCCAGATAGGGTTGCAGCTGGCTAACTGGAAAAGCAGGGGACTAAACCTTGAGGACTAAACTTTGTGCATGTGAAGTATGTGGTCTATGGCATAATCATGGCCCTTTCCCTGGATGTAGATGGCCATTGAGAAGAGAAGCTGACCCTCAGTGACTTTGCAGATCAGGAAGAAATTTACATGGTTTTGGTTAAAAATTATCAGTGTGGCCACAGAGCAGCAGGTCATTAGTAATTCAGTCTAGATCTATTGGTCCTGGATTAATCATAACTCTCTTGGCAGCCAAAATAATGGAATGGGATCTCTGAAACCTTTTCCCAGTGGACCACTAATACGGTCCCTAGTGCTTGACTGAGAGATCTTAACATTGTATAGGACTTCACTTGTATGTGTTACTCTTATTTAATATTTCCAAACCTTTTTTTGCTGCAGGACAGGTTCATCAGATGTGGATGGAATCCTTTGTGTTAATCATTACATTGCCGACATTTCCCCTGTTGTGATCCATACATCATTTTTAACTCCCAAGAAGTTAGATAGCAAGGTGTTATTAGTTTATATTGATTTTTGTACAAATATATGTCTAGGGATAATGATTTACCATTCAGCTGCATGTAATTCCTCAGTGAAGTGGCTTCCCAGCTCATATTGGTCTTCCGTTATCTTCTTCCCATTTTCCCTCTTGTACATTGGGTTCCATATACAATTTATCAGTTGTTAATAATTATTGATACTCTTAAGTTTATTCTGTGATTAACACCTCATCTTGGTGTCCCGGCCTAAAGCTGAAAGATAATTCTTTCATTAGAGATCATATTCCCCTCTTTTTAACTATTGATAAAATAATTCATTTTTTCCTATAAATTCCCAAGTCAATAATTCCCCCTCCCTTTAATATGCCATGTGATTGAATGTTTTTCATTTAAGCTATTTCTTGTTTATATGATATCCTCAGAGAAACCAATGAAGCAGGAAGAGGTGCTGCTGCTTGCTAGAACCCTTCCCTTTTGCTCCTCTTTCCATCCGGTGGCATTTGGTTAATACTGGCTGGAGTGATAGTGTCAGCAAGCTGCCAGAGGGTGGTGTGTTCTTTTCTACATGTTACATTGTACTCGATCCATCCCCCCCTGTATCTCCCTGTGTAGGTGTTTACTTTCTTTTGCTTGCTACATCTGCGGAACTGCTCAAGGTCAACCAGCTGGAGGTGGGATGGAGTTATGGCATTGCTTGGCTTATTATGTATCTCATGCCTGAGAACTGAACTTGTGTTTATGTTGTAGAACCGTTGTGTTCCCAAGGAATTGGGCGCTAGTTTTATCTGCATTCCCGCCAGCGGGAATTGGACTCATTGGTCCTAACCTGGTTCAAGTTCCTTTATTATGTTTCCCTATGGGGTCTGTAGTCATTCCTAACAATCCTTGTGTTCCTAAGCTAACCATCGCTTTATAATAAATTTGACTTTGTTCTTCAAACGTGGATTTATTTCGAATGCATGGGGAATCGGACAGATAGCGACATGACAATATGTATCCATAGACAATTTCTCCTCTGACATTTCTAAGGCTCCTGCACCCTCCCATCAAAAGCTGTTTTTCATTCCCTAAGGTCAAGTCAGGAGAGGTACTGTAAGACCCATGAATGGATCTCCATGCCATTTCCTAGATCTCAGATGGCCTGGAGGATGGCCAAGTGTTGAATCAGGACAGGGAGCCACCGCTGCCTACTAAAACAGTATTGGGAGTAACTTAACTGTCCACACATGTTTGTACACTAAACATGAGGATATTACTGTTAGCCAAATTGCTTTGGTGCATTAATAAAGATGAGGAATTTGAATGTATTAAATGGCAATTGGCAAATAGGGAACAATAACCTTTGTATACAGGGGTCCTGGTTTTGTCCAGTGACACAGAAATAAATGCAGAGACCAAATCTTAAAGAATCGGTTTCTTTACTGAGAAGTTTTCACAAGCATACAATAAATTCAAACACGCACGCAATGACACAGATCTAAGATATATAGATGGAAAGGTACAGTGACATTCGCATTAGCAGGAGTTCGTTGGTTAGGCAATACTGACCCGTCCTGACATGCTGAAGTGATCCTTACAGCGAAAAGGGGAAGGGAAAATGGGGTCACATTCTGAACCGGCAGAACACGTGGAGAGACTCTGGGCAGCGCTACACTGAGAGTCAGCAAGATAGGATGGGGTTAGGTATAGAGGAAGAGAGAGAGCATGGCGAATCCTGCTCTTTTTATACGTTATCTGGACTTGGGGGTGGGCTTCACTGGCCACTTCCCTTGTCATGTCCCCAGGAAGTTTCTTAGGCAAAAACTAGTTGCAGAAGGATGGTGGGGCTTAATGGTTGGGCAATACTGATTCCATTACTACAGTGGCACCTTTAGAGGACAATAGCAGAAGCAGCCAGGGTTGTTAGTCTTGATGGCTCGATGATTGCTCTGGGTGATGGTCTTGGCAGGTATGTGTCAGTTGGCTAATCCCTTTATGTGAGTAGGTGTTTTGTCATAGTGGGCAGCATATGTGCAGTATCTGGTGAAGGGGGGGAGATGTGCCTGCATGCTGACAGGGATTTCTGCTCATGGAGATGTTCACGTCTCCCTGCATTACATGGCGTTCCTCTGCAGCATGCTTTTACTGGCTTCTGTGTGCTGTTTGCGACTGGGGGGCTTGGCTCATCTCTGCTGCGTTGCAGGTGAGAGGTGGCTGGTAACCCATGGATCCATCCTTGGTCTGGCACATTGTCTCAGGGGGAGGCTTCCGTCATCTGGGCGCATGTTCACAGTCCAGGTAGTTGGCATCAGCTCGTGGTCACCGCACATTCCATTTCCCTTGGCACACTTATTGCACAGTCCAGTTATTAAGTCATAAGTCCATAAGAGCGTTATAAGCTCCTTGCAGGGCAACATTACTTAGGGCATTGGTTTTGATTTAGGAAGCACCTGACAATGAGCAGGAGGCATTTCATGTTAAATAATAAGGGTCTCATTTCCTGCAATCCTTCCCCTCCCAGCTGTATCCCCGTGTGCTTCATCACATCCTATTATGCAGGTCCCCCTACTTTCAGGAGAGGCTTTTCGGCAGTTGCATAGAGCTACAACCAGAAGAGATGAAGATAAGAAAGTCCCATTGTGCAAATGGAACTCTGCTCTTACTCCTTTTCTTTACACGCAAGTGAATTGGATCCAGCCAGCTTTTATGCTTGATCTTGATTAATGCTCCTCCTTATTACAGCTGACATGCCATGGGCATTTTATATACACAGAACCCATGATCCCCCAGCATAGCCTTTGTAATGGTCAGAGGGGATCCCCTCCTCCCTTTTTCACCAGTGGAAAAGCTGGCTGGATCCAACCCAATATATTTTTGTCTTCATAGCAAATCTCCAGTGTTGACAAAGTTAAAATACAGACTTATTTTTAAAGAAATCGTCCTGTCTCTTAGTGAAGGCCTGATGTAATTATAGTGTTGTAGTGTTAACATACCTCTGCACTAATTTATACCAAATGGGTTTTCCTGTTAATTACATCTAAGAGTTCCATGGAACAAGCTATGAAGCCTAGTCATTATGCAGAATATTTGGTGTTTCAAGAACACTTTTTTTCCCTGGCACTATTATAAAATGAATTCTGAATCTTTTTATTTGATATTGATTGCTTCTGCTGTTTCCAAATACCTTTTCAGCTACCTATCAATAAGACATGAAAGAAAAGAAAGAGAAGGTGTAAAGGTGACCATCGGAGAGTCAGAGAATCAGGATGTGGGGCAGGGGATAGAATAGTAGAGGGATGCAAAGTTGTGGGAAACCAAAAGATAAGAATAAGTGGGAAACCATCCCGCTGTGTGAACAAGAAGAGGTGAATGATTTTGGGAGCAGAGTTCTGGATAGAGGCGAGAGGAGTTAGGTGTTGTGGGGATACAAGAGGAATGCCATAAAGTATAAACCTGACTACTTTAGTGTTAATTAAATTAAATCTTTCTTCTGTATAGTTTTCCCATAAAGTTCTATTTTAGATCCATTATTGCCTGAAATGCTGACGTGCACCAACATTCAGTCAGGCAGTTCATTTATAAAATTGCTTGTACCTAGTGATGGTACTTAGTTTTAAAATGTATATCTTACCTTTTACTCATAGTCTCAAGGCAGGTTATAAAAAGAAATTAAGAATACAAGAACGTTTTTAAGAATCACAGTAAAATACCAGAAAACAAAACAAAACATAGGATACTGTATCTAAACAAGATGCCATAGTGAATAAAATTCAGTGTTCGTGACACTGAGAATCAGCAGACTATTTTATCCACCATGACCACCCTACCCAGCCCCAACCCTGATTGGAAGAAGACAGAATTTGTGATTCTGTGATTGAAAAGACAAGGGGGCCAAATATGCATCCCGGGAGTTCCAGAGTCTGGGTGCCACCATAGATAAGCCCTGACAGACATGAATGTCTGCTGGCTACAGTTGAACATGGAACATCTGAACTGGGTGTACAGGTAGATTCATGTTGCGAAAAGCGGTTCTAGAGATTCTCAAGCCACTTAAAGGTTTAGAAGCCAAAACCAGTGCTTTGGATTGAGCTCAGACACTATTTAGAAGCCACTAAAGTCTGAGTGAAGGTGATGTGATCTGTACAGAACAGTGTGTCCCTCTCAGCAGCGGGGCACCAGCATTCTAGACCAGTTTTTGTGGACTTTTTAAAGACAATTTCGTTTTTATTTTATTTTCTGACTTCATATTCCAGCTTCAAAAAGGGTGGGGCGGGTGTGTGTGTGCGCGCGCTCTGCCCCAGGTGCAGCTTGAGAAAGGCCCTTGAAGGGGGACTGTTGAAGCCAGTGTATAGCGTTTTCAAGGCAAGAGACGTTCAGAGGTGGTTTGCCATTGCCTGTTTCTACACTGGCCCTGCTTAGCTTCTGAGATTTGACAAGATCAGGCTGTCCTGGGGCTGTCATGGCTGGGGCTAGACTGAGAGTAATGTGACTGGCCCAAGGTCACCCAGGAAGCTTCCATGGCAAGAGTAGGGATTTGAACCCGGATTTCCCAGATCCTAGTCCAACGCTTTAACCAGTACACCCCGCTGGCGCTCGTGATGGAATGATGTGTTGGAATTTCCACTGTCTGTGTTTCTTTTCTGGCCATTGTATCAAAGTTTGGGTCCAGTGGCACTTTTAAGGTCAAACTTTGTTCTTCTGCTTCCTGATCAACATGGTTACCCCTCTGAATCTATTTTCTGGCCATCATCATCATCATCATCATCATCATCATCATCATCATCATCATCATCATCATCATCATCATCATCATCATCATCATCATCATCCATTTTATTTCATGATTATTACTGAAAATAATTTTGTTGTATAGAGAAGGGGCCCTGACCTGGATAGCCCCAGCCTAGCCTGACCTCATCAGATCTCAGAAGCTGAGCAGGGCCAACGCAGAGGCCGGCAGTGGCAAACCACCTCCAAATGTCTCTTGCCTTGAAAACCCAATGGGGTTGCCATAAATCAGCTATGACCTGATGCAAAAAAGAGAAAAGAAAATAAAAGAAAAGAGGAGAGGGGTGTTCCGAGCTAACAAACTCACGCAGGTTCTTCACTGTAGCCTCCATGACCCTCCCAGCCATGTTCTTTAAATATGAGAACTGCTTGCCCTGGATATACATATCAGGTTTTGAAGCCAGATGGATTCCAGTACTCTCTGGGTGAATGTGCACATTGACTTTGATAACTGCTCTGTTAACCTATGGAACGGCAGATTGAACAGGATAATTGCCATGGTTACTCCCAGATCTCCTCTTCTACTGCAGATACCTCCAGTGGTTTATAAAGGACCGAAGGTGGATGAAGCATGAATGGAGACAATTTGAAATTCCTAGGACACAGATGGTATTCGACTAGCCATAAAGCTGGCTGTTGGAATATAGATATGCTTTGGAAAAGGGCCTGATGAATCTAGGCGGGCTCTTCCTGAATAATGAGCCGTGTTATCATTGCTCTGAAGAGTGTAGCACTTGGCTTTGTTCACAAAATAACTTAATTTCTTTGAACTCTGTTAATACCTTTAAGTATTTTACAGAATCTGAGTATAGGAGTGAGGGGAAAGATCATATCAATTATTCAGAGAAGGTACCAGTCAGTATATTGCAACAAACAAATGACCCAGTGATACCATCCAATCCAGGATTCTGCTACTGCAGGGAGATCAAGGTGCCATCTTATCCTCAAGATAATTGTATGATAGGATTACTCTGTTACTTATCTTTAGTATATTGAAGCTCTTTAGTATATTTGCCTCTGTCAGTGGGAGAAGGGATGTTGGCACTGAAGACACAGGGTTTGTCTAGTACAATTCTTGCTCACCTCCTTTCTGCTATCTGAGATTTCCCTAGATATACTGCCTTCATATGTAACATTGTTACTTACGGTCACAAGCACTAGAAAACTGCTTTCAAACCTGCAGTTCTTTGCTGGAGTAGTATCTACTGGTGAAACTCTTCTGCAGGCTTACAGAATTCATAGAACCCCAACAGTGGACTGATTTCTTCATCCCATCACAATATTCTACTCCAGTTCCTCAGTTTCCATTTTAGCATAATCTTTTCAAGAATAAGTTTACAGTACAGGGTTGCCAGCCCCCAGGTGGGAGCGGAGGATCCCCTGATTTGGCGGGCTCCAGTCCTCCGCTGGCCAGCTTGCCGGTGGGGGGAAGTCCTGCCTCCAACACCCACAACATCCCCAGAACGATGGCGTTACTCGGAAGTGACATCATCATGCTGGAGCCCACGTGTGGCAACACTCTAGTTTTTTGTGCAAAACTCTATGGTAACCATAGAGTTTTGCCCAAAATACTATAGCATCACCACATGGCGTCCCCAGCGTGGTGATGTCACTTCCATGTAACACCATCATTATGGGGACATTGCGAGTGATGACGTTGCCCTGCCCCCCCCCCCCCATACTCCTGGAGAGCTCTCTCCCACTCCCCACGGGAAGTGAAGAGGACTTGGCAACCCTATCACAGTAACTGCCAATGATACATCTAGATAACTTTTAGTGCTGTTTCTTTTCAAACATAGAGCTTTATAGTGCACTTTTCTTACAAAAAGCATTAAAGCTTTTTATGCTTCCATTCATATCAACTTTATTTCCATATTAAAAAGCACAATCAGCTGGTCTTTTGCCATGAAAACACAGTCACATCTCGTTATCACAGCAAAAGTTAGTTGGCTCTTCGTATCATTTGTTACCCAGGCCCAACCCATTATAAGGAATCATCTGCAGATTTATTCCAGTCCAAGGCCTTTGATTTAAGTGGCTTTAGACTGGAATAGGGGTCCCCAACCTTTCTGAGCAGGCAGGAGCCTTTGGAATTCTGACACAGGATGATGGATGTAGCCACAAAATGGTTCCACAGGAGGCAGCTATACAATGACTACTGCAGCTTATCTTCAGTTACACGGTGAAGATCTTTATGTTGTGGTGGCAGGTGCTGCCAAAGCAACGTTTAAAAAAAACACCTGTATATGGCCGATCTGAAGGCTTGCTGGGCGAGAACTTCACCTAGCTCCACCCACTTTCTGAAAGCACTGAAAGATGCTGGGGAGCACCGTGGTGCCAATGGGCACGGTGTTGGGGACCCTTGGACTGGAGTAATTCTGCGTCAGGCTGCACTGTGAAGCAGCTGACAGGAGAAGTTAAAAGATGGAGTGATCATTTCTCACAACATCTGTCATGGGGGAGCCATGAAGAAGGAAAAGCAAACAGTAGATATCAGCAGTCGGTTCCACCATGATAAAGATATGCAAGGACAGATTAATTTCAGTGAGTACAATGTGCCAGTGTTATTAAAAAGGACCAGTTTGCCTTGTAATAGGGCTGCCAACAGGCCACAAGAAAAAGTATCCTCTTCATTTAAAAGAGGCTTAATGGGATATTATTTCCTAGGTCATGTTATCCGTGCTACGAAATGCTGCTTCTGTCCATTTTTACATGTTAAGCCTCAGTATAATGGCCTTGCCAGGCCTGTTGGCAACCCTACCTTGTAACCATTTCTGTGGACTAGTAACCTGTCTGAACTTATTTGCAAGACAAACAAGCCTCTGGAGAGCAACCTTGAATGCTACAGTGGAGCTTATAGGTCCTTTCTCAAAAGTTACAAATATATATTGAAATAAATAGGTAAATGCTGGGCTTTGCTTGATGGTGCCACATCCTTTTTATTTTTCAGGGTTATTTTTGCATGTGTGTGTTTGTGTCCGTGTGCCCATGCCTGGAAGTCATGGTGACCTCTGGCGACTCGTACTGGGTCATGGAGGACATTCAGGGAAGTGGCTGGTTAGCCTGCCTCTGGCCTCCTGGCCCTGGTATTCTCTGGAGGTCTCCCATCCAAATACTTGCCAGGGTCAGCCCTGCTGAGGAGGAGGAGGAGCTTACAATCTCCTTTCCCTTCCCCTCTGCACAACAGACACCCTGTGAGGTAGGTGAGGCTGAGAGACCTCTGACACAAACTGCTCTTTCAAGAACAGCTCTGACAGAACTATGGCTTGCCCAAGGTCATCCAGCAGCTGCAAGTGGAGGAGTGGGGAATCAAACCTGGCTTAGCTTCCAAGATCTGATGAGATGGGCTATCCAGGTCAGGGCCTTTTAGGGTTGCCAGGCTGGTGGGGGGGGGGGTCCAGTCCTGCTCTGGGAGTCTTCTGTATTTGTTTACTCGATTTCTATGCCACTTTTCAGACCAGTAGAGGGCCCTCCATGTTACTCACAAGTCATGAAACATAAAAAACCCTTTACAAATCTGAAAACCTCACGACAGTAAAAAGGGCAACAAAAGCCCTGGGGTTGCCATCCCCCCGATGTGGGTGGGGTTTTTCCTGATTTCGGCCCCCCCAATCTGTCACCGGCCAACTGGTTGGCAGGGGGAGCCCCACCCCCAAAGAGCCTTGTCCTGCCCAACGTGCCCAGCGCAGTGGCGTCACCCAGAGGTGATGTCATCACGCCAGGCACGTGGAGCAGGACACGCTAGCATTTGAGGAAAAAACTCTGGTCACCATAGAGTTTTTGCCCAAATGCTAGAGCATCTGCAGTGGCGGATTGGGCCCCCCTGAAATCGGGGCAACCGTAGGGCTTTTGTTGCCCTTTTTATTTGTAAATGATTTTTTATGTTCCATGACTTGTGAGAAACATGGAGGGCCCTCTGTTGGTCTGAAAGGTGGCATAGAAATCGAGTAAACAAATACAGTATAAAGTACTGTATTTACTTAAATGCAAAACTAGGTTTTTCAGGTATGCCTTAAAAACACGAGGGGATCGTCTTAAATTTGCTTACAAGCTACAGTAATCAAAAACTTTTTCTGTACAGCATTGGGGGAGTAGTGTTAGATTCAGGGTTGTCAACCTTCCAAGTAAATACTATAAAGAAAGCAGAAAATGAATGTTTGTGTTACCAATTAACCATTTCTCTGCAGCCTAATCTGACGTATGCTTATTCAGAAGTAAATTCCACTTAAGTTCAGTGGGACTTCCTTCCCAGTAACTGTGCAACGTGTTGCTTTGTTTAGTTTTCACAGTTAACTCGGAAAGCTCTCAGTAGAGTTATTGACATATCTTGCCACAAAGTCCATGGGATATAATTCTGAAAAAAATATGACCTGGATCAGCTATTATAGCCTTTTTCTTCAAGCAGGATTATCCTGCTGTCTTACAAGTGATAACCTTGTATGTACATGAAAGGATTTGCTATTTTATGTTGCTGTAAACTCATGTTCAGTTTGTCATCTGCTGTCATCTAAACCCTCTTCTGCATACTCATTACACAGATTCCCCCCCCCCCCTTCCTATTCTGGAAGGGAGTTGGTCATTTTTCTTCCAAATACTCCAGCTGTGCAGAAAAATAAATAGAATCAGTCATTTTCAGTAAATATTTCTTTAACCTTTCCCTAAGTTTTTCGCAGCAGCTTTCTCTGATTGTGGGCCCGTATTCATTTTTGGTGGCAAGAATGGGGCCCCAGTTTAGTAAATTACTAAATCAGGCAGACTGGATCCATGAGATAATAAATGCCTCCTTTAGACATAGGGTGAAGCAGTGCAGTGGGTACGTCCACTCCTAAAGAAACCTACTGTGGACCCTGGAATAATTGAATAACTGTTGTCCAGTTTCAAGCAAGTGCTGGCTGGGCAACTTCAGGGATTCCTGAATGAAATAGATTGTTTGGATTTATTCCAGTCAGATTTCTGTCCTGGTTGTAGGACTGAAAAGGCCTTAGTCACCTGGGTGGATGACCTGCACTTAGGGTTGCCAATCTCCAGGAAGGGCCTGGAGACCTCCCGTTTTCAGAGCTGATCTCCAGACCACAGAGATCAGCTCCACTGGAGACAGTAGCTGTTTTGGAGGGTGGACTCTATGGCATTGTACCATGCTGAGGCACCTCCCCTCCCCAAACCCCGCCCTCTCCTGGATCCACCCCTCAAATCTCCAGGTAATTCCCAACCAAGAGCTGGCAACCCCTACCTGCACTAGGAGATGGATGGGGGAGTGTGACCCTGTTAATTCTCCTCGGCCTCTTGGCGGCTTTTGATACCATCAATCATGATAATCATCTGGAGCGCCTTTTGGGGTTGGGGTAGGTAAGGTGCCAAAAGTAAGATGGCCAGGCCATGAAATTCACCCAGCTCTTATAGTTCTTTTCCATGGAGACACAGTTCTCAGAAGCCAGTGATCTGTGCAGAAGCAAGGTGCAGGGCTAGTGTGCTTGTTCCTGCTCTTCCTTTCCCCACATGCAGAGAGGGATCATGTTCTCAGGACTCACCCATCTATGGTTGGGCTACGGGTGGCAAATAAGTGAAATCGCAAGATGCAAATCTTTGAATAGTGAGGAGGGATGCCAGCTCTGGATTGGGAAACACCTGGGGATTTTGGAAGTGGAGCCTGGGGAGGGTGGGGTTTGGGGAGGGGAGAGACCTCAGCAGGGAAGAGTCCACCCTCCAAAGCAGCCATTTTCTCCCAGGGAACTGGTCTCTGTAGTCTGGAGAGAAATTGTAATATTAGGCGATATCCAGGTGCCACCTGGAGGTTGGCATCCCTAATGGTGGGGGTCTACTATGTGTATAGCGCTCCTGGGCCATGAGGAGATAATGAAAAGAGCTGTATTTTTATTTTTTTTTGGTTTGTATATCTGGGGTTTGAGTATGTGCGTGTTGGGGGGGGAGTTATATTGTTGTTGTTCAGTCGCACAGTCGAGTCCGACTCTTCGCGACCCCATGGATTATCTCCCGCCAGGCCCTCCTGTCTTCCGCCGTCCTCTGAAGTTGGCTCAATTTCATGTTCGTTGCATCGATGACACTGTCTAACCATCTCATCCTTTGCCGTCCCCATCTTCTTTGACCTTCAATCTTTCCCAGCATCAGGGTCTTCTCCAGTGAGTGCTCCCTTCTCATTTGGTGGCCAAAGGATTTGAGCTTCAGTTTCATTATCTGGCCTTCCAGGGAACAGTCAGGGTTGATTTCTTTGAGGATTGACTGATTTGTTCTTCTTGCAGTCCAAGGGACTCTCAAGAGTCTCCTCCAGCACCATAGTTCAAAAGAATCTATTCTTCGGCGCTCGGCCTTCCTTATAGTCCAACTCTCACAGCCATACATGACTACTGGGAATACCATTGCTTTGACCATGCGGACTTTTGTTGGCAGGGTGATGTCTCTACTTTTTATCATGCTGTTTAGGTTCGCCATCGCTTTCCTCCCAAGGAGCAGGCGTCTTTTAATTTCATGACTGCTGTCACAGTCTGCGGTGATCTGGGATCCCAGGAACGTGAAGTCTGTCACCACTTCCACGACTTCCCCTTCTATTTGCCAAGGAGTGATGGGGCCGGATGCCATGATCTTAGTTTTTTTGATGTTGAGCTTCAAGCCCACTTTTGCGCTCTCCTCTTTTACCCTGAGCAAGAGGCTCTTTAGGTCCTCTTCACTTTCAGCCATTAGAGTGGTATCATCTGCATATCTGAGGTTGTTGATCTTTTCCCCAGCAATCTTAATTCCCGCTTGTGATTCATCCAGGCCAGCATTTCGCATGATGTACTCTGCATATATATTAAATAAGCAAGGTGACAGTATACATCCTTGTCGTACTCCTTTTCCTATGCTGAACCAATCAGTTGTTCCATATCCGGTTCTAACTGTCGCTTCTTGGCCCTTATACAGGTTTCTCAAGAGACATGTGAGGTGGTCTGGTACTCCCATCTCTTTAAGGACCTGCCATAGTTTGTTGTGATCCACACAGTCAAAGGCTTTAGCATAGTCAATGAAGCAGAAGTAGATATTTTTCTGGTACTCTCTTGCTTTCTCCATAATCCAGCGAATGTTGGCAATATGATCTCTCGTTCCTCTACCTCTTCGAAACCCAGCTTGTACTTCTGGTAGTTCTCTATCCACGTACTGTTGAAGCCTAGCTTGTAGGATCTTGAGCATGACCTTGCTAGCGTGTGATATGAGTGCAATTGTGCGATAGTTTGAACATTCCTTGGCATTGCCCTTCTTTGGGATTGGAATGTATACTGACCTTTTCCAATCCTGTGGCCACTGTTGCGTTTTCCAAATTTGCTGGCAAATTGAGTGCAGCACTTTAACAGCATCATCTTCTAAGACTTTGAATAGCTCAACTGGAATACCATCACCTCCACTAGCTTTGTTGTTAGTAATGCTTTCTAAGGCCCATTTAACTTCACATTCCAGGACGTCTGGAGTTATATTAAGGAAGGGATAAAGATGAATTGGAAAAAGAGGAAGAAATACTTTGCCTGATCCTGGAGAAAAGGCTGCTGTTCTGGTAGTCTGATGGTTAATGCTCAGTTTTGTGGGAGGGGGCAAAATTAAGAGGGGTAAAGAACGAACCAGTCTAGAACTAGTCCTTTGGTTCACCTTTTCTTGTCATGTGATTGTGGGGTGAGAATTACCTGATCTCTAGCTACTGTATAGAGGCATAGGAGATGCTTCCTTCATTATTTGAGAGTGTTCACTTTCTTGTTCCCTTAGTATTTTGTCTGCACAAGCTGGCAAACTGCCCTCCTCGACACCTGCACTGTTTTAATTTAAATGAAGAGGTTTGCATTTGTAGTTATTGATGAGTCAGCTGCAGAAGCACATATGCTAATATGTACTAAGTCAGGCTGCCTAGTCCACATAAGCCCCCTCAGAGGTCAGAAAGGCCCGGGCCCTTTCCACATTTTGAGGTCCCTTTTAAGAATGTGTCACACTTTCTGGCCAATAGGGATGTACTTAAAAACAAGTTAGTAAACTTACCAAAAGCCAAAAATTAGTAAGTATCTAAATTTGAATCCTGCTTTGAGGCCCAGGCCAAATAGCCCCTGTGCCTCCACCCCTCGATTGGCCCCGAGTCCAAATAGCACAGTATTGTCTGTTCGTACTGAAAGTACTGAAAGTAGTTTGCAGCTCTTCTCCTCTATAATACGGAGTGTATTTTAACAGCTAGAGTTGAGTCCAGTAGTGTGTTAGAAACCAAGAAGATTTTGGGCGTATAAGTGTTTGAGAGTCAAACCTCCCTTTGTCAGATATGAGTTGGAAACTTGTATATTTTAAGTTTTGGTTACAGAAAACTTGAATTCCATAAATATGCAAAATAGTACAATTTTATATGATAAAAAAGTTGTAAATAATGCATTTTGTATTGTTAAAGCAGTAAAATGTGTAGTCCTGCTAAGAAATGATTGAGTCTCAGTCCCCTCCCCACATTTCTTTTTCCCTCCAAATTGTGGCAAAAGTGGTGTTTCCCCATAGCTTTAACTTTCCAAACATTTTCCATTTTTCAAAAACAGTTTGGGATCTTCTGTATAGAAAAACAACTCTCTTGCTTGAACTATGGTTAGGGCTGCCAGCTCTGCGTCAGAAAATACCTAGAGATTTTGGGGGTGGAGCCTGAGGAAGGTGGGGTTTGGGGGGGGGAGAGAAGGACTTCAATGGGATACAAAGCTATAGGCCGAGTTCAGACTGGCAGTTTGCCCCAATACAGGTATGAGCCAGAAACGTTTCACAAACGGATTAAAGGGGCCGTTCACACAGGCACATCTGTCAGGCGTTCCCCAGTCGTACTCAACCCGTCTTGTAATGCTTCCCTCCCGAGTTTAAAAGATACCAGGTTGAAAGTGGTATCAAACCCTGGAAAACGTGATTATCCCACGTCCATCCCGCTTCCCGGATTACTAGAAAAAACCGCTTACAGCCGCGCCTCCGGGCCAACAGTGTGAACGCTCCCTTGCGCCGCCTCCCCGGTATGCTCCCGCATCAGTCAGTGCAGTGTAATTTTTACCATGACTCCCTCTCGCTTCAAACTTCCAGTCTGAACTCAGCCACAGAGTCCACCTTCCAAAGCAGCCGTTTTCTCCCAGTGATCAGTTGTAATCACAGGGGATGTCCAGCCAGCACCTGGAGGTTGGCACCCCAACTACCATCCCTCCCTTTGTCCTTCCAAGCTTGGAAGATGGTTCAGTTTTTTGTGTGAATCTAATAAAAGCTATAGTGGGATGCACTGACAACCCCAAAAAGGATCACAGGCAATGCTTATGGCAACTGTGGCAGAATGTGCCTGCTCTGGCCTGCAGTCTTTATTCTGCCCTGCCCTCTTAGGGGTTCCCAACTCCCTGGAGGGGCTTTTCTTCCACTCTCAGGTAGCCCACCACCACCACATGATCGTTGTTGGGATCTCCCACTGGGAGGATAAGGACTCCCAGCTTCCCCTCCCAGTTCAGAACCTTCCCAGTTCAGCTTCCCTCAGTGTCTCTGCTGCCCAGCACCTGGTCACCGCGGGGACAGATTAATGCTTTGGGTGCCCTTGGAGGAATACCCGCTTGCCAATTGCCTGCCTTCCCCCTGCCTCCCCTCTTCAGATAGCATGTTCTAGAAGGTGGAAGTCTATGTGGTACAGAAAACCACTCCCAGCATCAAAAGTTATAAAGTATTTATTAAAAAGAAAATATTTACAAGCATACTTTTAGCACAGCACCAGATTGAGCAAGGAATCAAAAAGAAATTGGTAAAAACACAAATCCTCTGTCCCTTCCTCTAAAGATGCCCTATCAGATATTAAAATATAGGACAGAAGAGCTGTAAGAATTTCTAGCTGTCTTCAAAGTTTCCCTTACCTTGAACTCCCCTCAGCTCTCCAGGTGAGCTCATGGTCAAAATGGCTGCCTGCTCCAGAGGAGAAGTCTGTGTGTGCTCCTGGTTGTTGCACCCAAGGAAAAGGGAGCACCACCCTCTTGCAAGGAGATTTTATCATCTCTGGTATTCCATCCACTTGACCTTGGTCAGCCCAGAGCAAGGAAGCTTTTCAAAAAGTTCCTTCCTTAAGCCTCTCTAGAATTTGACACTCCCAGCTCTCTGTTCCCTGGCTGAAGAAGGGGGGGGGGGGAGAGAAGAGGGAAGCATGACCATCCCTTTTGTCTAGACCCATTAGCATTTGTATGAAGGTTGGCTGAGGTACAAGTGAACTGACTCCCTTTTCTGCATAAAGAAAAAAACCTGTCAAAATGCAAAGTGGAGGCTTTGCTCTTTGCCAGCCTCCTGGGAGAAAATGCATTTCTTCACAGCAACCCTGCTGTATGATATTTGTACATTTAGTAGAGTGGGGGGACTTTAGACTGGCGTGTCACCCTGCGGTAAAAACAAATAGCCTACTGTTTTACTAACATAATATCTTCCCTCCCTCCTCTTTTCATATTTCAGCCTGCAGAATTTCAGTCTTTAAAGAAAGTGAATACAAAGTTCAGTATATAAACAATAGAAATATGGGTCACAAGAAGATTATCAGAAAATTTTGAGCAGCCACAAACTCAAGGGCATCTCTTTGGTTTTCTTTTATTCTGGTTTACTCTCCCAAAGGCAGCCTTCTTTGACCTTTTCTCTTCTGAAATTTTCTCCCGTAAATGTGCTCCTTCATTCTACCCTTATCGAGATTATGTGCAAACTTTGCTGCCAGCACTGTGACTAAGTAGATCATGATCACCTTACTGTTTGTATCGGGGCCCTGCACGCATATATTTCCAAAGTTATGTTGGCATTGCAGCACCGTTAGCCTTGTAGTAAAAATTAATGATGCGTTGTCATGCATGACTAGACCAAACAGTCGGTATTGATTCTTGTTTGCAGGTTGTCAGGTATTTTTATGAAGAGCTTTTAATAGCTGCATAGTGCTTACGCTGTTTTAAAGCAGTTACCAATTAACAATCGTGATGGTGAACGCTATTGGAAACCATTGTCTGCTTATAAATATATTAGTCTGGTTCCATGCTGGGGAAGGCTGGCCTCTGCTTATTAACAGAAAATTACAGAAGGCAAATGAAAATAAAGGCCGACTACTTACTTTGAAGCCAAACCCCGTTTTTGCTGTATTATCAAGCGTACGTTTCTGCTTTCATTTGTGCAGCACTATTCTCACTCTCTAAAACTGATTGCCAATTTTAATGGCTTTTTCTTTTTTAAAATCCAGTTTTAAAAAATACTTGGTGCACCTAAGTGGAATTAAACTCAGGTAGAGGAAAGCTTTGGAGCATATTTGTCAAAGAGATGTCTCAATTGGGACTTAAAAAAATATAGGCAGACGCGCACATCAGTAAAAAGGGGGGAAAGTGCTGTTCAAAGTTGTTATGGATTTGAAACCTGGGATTGAATTATGTATTAAGTGGCTGATGTACTCTTGTGAATCAAAACTGTGATGCTGGCTTGTACTCCGGAAACAAATTAGTGAGCTCTTCTACCTCTTCCACTCCAACTTTCTTTGATTTGATAGAACCATCCACTGGGAACTGCTGTGCTTATGTGGATCTTGTAAATAGAATGAGTTCCTCTCCTGGTGCTTATCTCGAAGCAATCTAGGGTACCAGGATACACCCAAGTGAAAATTAGTAATCTGAGCACAACGTTATTGTGTTCAGCTGTGTGCATTCATACGATCAGTGATCATGCATCTGGTTGAGTAACCTCTCCAATTCACAATGAAAAATCAAAACAAAGCAAGCATTATATTCCCCATGGGGAACCTGGACAGTTTTCAGGCAAAACACAGAGTACCACTCCTTTTCTGATCTAGGCAGAGCTATTGGGCAGCTGTTAGCCAGATTTCTGTAAGTATATGTGCATTACTGTCCTTCCAAGTGTTGATAGTAAAGAGAGGAGATAATGCTCCTTTGTTGCTTTTGTGGGCCATTTCCTTCCAAATTATTTGCAAGTTCATCAAAATTGAAAGAGATGTTAAAACAAAAAGCATGGTTAAAACAAAAAGCATGGTCTGAAATCAGCTGGTGAAATGATGACAATTATTGCCAGGATTTAATTCCTCTTGTGCCTCATCAGTATTACTGTACATACCTGAACTTGTATATTAGATTCTAGTATCTGGGAATTAGGTTCTTATATGTTAGTAAAGGTAAAGATTTCCCTTGCTCGAAAGCCAGTCTAATCTGACTCTGAGGGTTGGTTCTCATCTTTGTTTCCAAGCCGAAGAGTCAGCGTTGTCAGAAGACGTTTCCGTGGTCATGCGGCCAGCATGACTAAACGCTGAGGCGCACGGAACACTGCTACCTTCCCACCAAAGCGGTACCTATTTATCTACTTGCAATTTCTTGCTTTCGAACTGCTAAGTTGGCAGGAGCTGGGGCCAGAGACAGGAGCTCACTCTGTCACGCGGCACCAGGGTCTCGAACGGCTGAACTGCAGACCTTCCAGTCTGCAGCTCTGCATCTTAACCTCTGAGCCACTGCAGTCCCTTATTGCTTGTTAAATCATCAAAACTAATAGGTTTGACGGTTCCTGATTAGATATTCAGGGCTGGATCCAGACTACAGAAAATGAGGTGAAGCTCACAAAGTCAAAGCTCCCAAGTTTTAATCTCCACTCCGCCATGGAAGCTTGCTGGATGACCTTGGGCCAGTCACCCACTCTCAGCCTAACTTCCTTCACAGGGTTGTTGTGAGGATAAAATGGAGGGAAGGAGAACCATGTAAGCCACTTTGGGTCCCCATTGGGGAGAAAGAGAGGACATAAATAAAGTAAATTTACAAATAAAGAGTTGGGTCTTACTGCCTCTTTCTCCTGCTGCAACCCACTAAACCCCCCTGATGTTCTGTTCTTGTGGATATTCAGAAACAGTGCTGGGGACCAAAGTTCAGGATTTGCAGTGAAAGAGAATTGTCAAAATGGTTGCACTATCAAAAGTGCTGTTACATTGGCGAAACAGCACTGTTTGATCTAACTCATAGTTGTGAGGCGGCAAAATAAAGCAAGCGCCACGTCCTCTGTCTGTCTCTTGGAATCATGTATGGATGATATCTTCTTTTGCACCCTTAACTGTTACGGCTAAAAACTTTGTAGTGAACTGTTCAGTTTTTAATGTTACCGGATATGGTATCTAAAAATTATGTTGTTACCCAAAAGCTTCAGAATGAACACTAAAGCAAACTGTTGAAAGAGGTAGTTCAGTGTAATTAGAAGTCATTCAAAATGAGGTAATTTTAACCCGGCATCCGAAACACATCAGTGAATGTGTGTGTTGAGTATCCCAGGAGAGGGTACTCTGTGAGGAGTAGTCCGTCATCACCAAACCCTGCAGAGTGGGACCATCCTGCTTCCTTCTCCCATTGCAGTCCCTTGAAATGTTGTTTTTCGGGGTCAGAAGAGCCTCAGAAACAGCATCCAGGTCAAAGTGTCGTGTGTGTATGTGTGTGTGTGTGTGTGTGTGTGTGTTTGCATGTGGCGGGGGGGGGGGGTGGACTGATGCAATTGCTGCTCCCTCTTCTGGAGTCTTAAGTACTGTACATGCGGATGCTATAAAAATGTTGGGAGATTCTTCAACATTTTTTTCCTCAGCCCAAATACTTTGGCTTCTTATAGAGCGAAGAACCACACATTGTTTTCACTTAGGCAAGAGTAATGCTCCGTAAAATGTTTCCTACCTGTTAGATTTGCTGGTATAGTAAGCCAGTAACCTCTCTTTTATTTAGCAGAGTGCGCAAGGGCTACATGCAGCAGTAGCTTCTTTGTTCTGTATGTGCTAGCAAAGTTATCGAGTTACACAGAGCCCCTTGTCAGTTTCAAACTAATAAGAATCCTTTATTCAAGGAACTAATCTAGATAGTGCAGGTTGAGAGACAGGGATAGAATCTGATCTAACTAGCTTGGATGTGTGCAGATGCAGAATGCATGGTGCCAAAGATGGTGAGCAATGTGCTCTTTCTTTGTGTCTGTGAGAGAGAAGGTGAGAATGGAAGAAAGGATGCAATTCCCTGAGAGCATCAGCCTACACATCAAAGGGACAGAGGCAGAAGAGTAAACAGGGAGGATGCTCTCTTATAATCTCCCTCTGGAGACCGAGGCTAAGAAACAGTGTCTAGTGCTTCTCTTCCAACACTACCAAATATCAGTCTGTGGTGTGAGATGCAGTTAACGGTCATCCGTTACCAGAGAAGTTGGTGCACCCCTCCCCTTCCAACATTCAGAGTGTGGGTTTTAACAGTATATCAAAGCCAATATAATTCTCTCAAGCTGTAGCTCTCTACATGAGGCTGCCCTTGTCCCGAATCCGGAAGCTGCAGCTGGTGCAGAATGCGGCGGCCAGGCTGTTGTTGGGCCTCTCCATGCGAGAGCACATCCAGCCTGCGCTAAAAGCTCTGCACTGGCTGCCTGTAACATATCAAATTCTTTAAAGCCCTATATGGTTCTTACCTTTAAAGCCCTATACATAAGGGACCACTTTTCCCCACATGTTCCCCAGAGAGCACTACGATCATCTGGCCATTCTGGGCCCCAAAGAAGCCAGGCTGGCTGTGATGAGGGCGAGGGCCTTCTCAGTGGCAGCTCTGCACTGGTGGAATGAGCTCCTGGAGGACATCAAGGCCCTGCGGGACCTTCCACCAGGCCTTTGATTAGGGAGCAGCACCCAATAAATGGAGGCCTTGGACCCAATATTAACACCGACAGTCAGATATACCCAGACTATGATGTTAGCTGACTGTATGCCTATGCTGGATGCTGCTAATGCCCACCATCGTTTATATGAACTGCACTAGCTTTTTATGGTATGCTTTTATAATTTTAATGCTGTGATTTTATTTTATTTCTTGTTTTGTTTTTTGTTTTTGTTTTTAATTTTATTTTCAGGTTTTCAATACACAAACAAAAATAAAGAATGCATATTAAACACTCGGTGGGGTTACATTAAACATTTTTCCAATCCATTTGTTAACTTTTTTCCATTTTTGCTTAAAAGTGTTTTCTACTGATAAGTCACTTGCTTAACAAAGAAGTCAGAGAGTGATTCAGCAAGAACACAGCTTTATTCTTCAACTCGAACACAACTCCAACACGGATCAACATCTGATAGCCAGAACAACACGGTTCAGGTTTTACATTGCAGTTGCCCTGCTTTTAAACATTCCCGGCTAATGTAGCCACACCCACTGTACACATACCAACCAATAAGGTTGTTCACATAAGGACCGATCACGGCCGTTCCCGCTCAGGGAGCTTGCTGCGAAGTGATTGACTTGTTACTTCCTGGGCTAGCAATACCATTGGATGTATTTGGATCTTAGCCCAGGATGAAGCTTAACATTACAAGTTAATGAGATGTTTCACATATATCATGCATTCCATGGCAGCTTTGGAATACACTACATCTATTTTCCTGCTAACGACATATTCAGCTTATCCATTTCTGCAATTTCGAGAATTTTCATAATTATTTCCTCTCTACTTGGTAATTTATCCGTTTTCCAACACTTTGCAACTAAGATCCTTGATATTTTGAGTATATATAGTATGATACACAATTCATTATGCTTAATTCCATCTGGTGTTCTATTGAGCAAATATATTTATGGTAACAATGGTAATTCTATCTCCGTAATCTCTTTTATTAGAAGCTTAATACTTTCCCAAAATTTCTGTATCTTCTTGCATCGCCACCATATATGGTAATACGGTCCTATATTATTTCTACATCAACAATTTCCAGAAACATTTACATAACTTTTTAGTAGCTTGTCGGGAGTCTAGTGCCATCTATATAACATTTTAAATATGTTTTCCTTAGATGTAGATCTTGGGCTTCCGGTTGATGGTGGCATGCTCACGG
>NW_015174857.1:0-12069 GCF_001447785.1 Gekko japonicus
TATCGCAAAGGCTCCGCGGGGGTGTCACTCCTCCAATATGTCCCCAGAAGAGAGCTGAGATCAGCTGATAGCAACTTACTGGTGATCCCTGGCCCCAGGGAGGTCCAGCTGTCTTCAACCAGGGACAGGGCCTTTTTGGTCCTGGCCCTGACCTGGTGGAACTCTCTGCCGAATAACATCAGGGCCCTGCGGGATGTGATGCAATTCCGTAGGGCCTGTAAGGCAGAGATGTTCTGCCAGGCTTTTGCTTGAGGACACCAATGGTTAAAACTGGCACCCTCCTTTTTTTACTTTTGTTCCCACATCCCCTTCCCTGCCTTGCTGTGCGAAGCATGGCAGCCGGCAAAAAAGGGGTTGATTGCCATGTGGATTGATTGTTTTATTAGTGCATTGTAATAATTTTATCATGTTGATTGTATTTTATCTGTTTTAATGCTGTAAATTGCCCAGAGTCCCCTTGCAGCGTTGGGCGATTCAGAAATCTAATTAATAATAGTAATAATAATTTAGTATCCAGGCAATGGTTCAGGGCTTCTGCAGCTGTGATCACCTGGAAGCACAAGATACAGCTGAGTGTCAGCCTACATCTTCAGATGAAGTTATCCAGTGGTTTCACACCGATATTAAAAAGCATGGGTGACGAGATAGAATGCTGCAGGATTTTATAGCCTAAACTGAACAGCATTCATCCAGGACTGCCTTCTAAAACATACCTTCCAGGTTGTCAAGCTGGGTTTCGTTTCTTTGCATTTCACTTCACTGCTTGCCATGATATAGGGGGGACGGAATTCCTGAGGGGAGTGCATGGGATGCTGAGTGTGAATGCTTGTAGTAGCCATAACCATTTTCCTTAAGCCGTGCCCAAACGCCAGTTCCCATAATAGCTGACCTTGGAGACTCTTCTGCCTTGCTAGAATAGATAAGGTGCCTTATATCTGTCAGGGTTGCCACAGTGACCTAGGAGCTGGATGATGATGTATGCATCGGATGTGGGGTGTTAATTGTTTTACCTATAACTGGGGATTTTTTGCACGTTTTCTCAGTTCTGACAAACAGCATGTTTTCAAAAGTAAACATATCTCAATAAACTATCACTGCTTCAGTGTGTTGTGGAGAGTGCCTTTACCGGGGGACCTGACATAGGTAGGTCCAAAAATCACTGCAGAACAGTTTGTCCCAGTCTCAATTTCCCCTGAAACTGTACATTTCACATTAAAGCTCTGGTCTTGAATAATTAATCATACTAACCTTGAACATAAGACCCAACAAAAGTCCAGTACAGGAGCAACCGGCCCAAGTCTTTGCTCCACTTTACCCACATGAAACGCCTCCCCTTTCCTTGGTAGCATTAACCTCGATGCCATGCCTTACCTCTTGATAGTCTTTTTCCTTTTCTTTTATTTTCTGTTCTAAAGAGCGCTGGACAATTTCAGAATTTTGTCGCTGACACTTCAGCTCCTCTGAAAGCCTCTTTATCTTTTCCTCAGCTGCAACAAACTGCAAAAAGTGTATTTAAAAATCACACGGGTTAGAAAAGTCACAGCTATTTGTGAACGAGTTTAGACCTGAGGAAGCTGGTTAACACCTAGTTGTTTGCCTTCTCTACTGAGGACACAAGCAAAATGTTGTATTGACAAGACAGGAAGAAGGAGGAGAAGGAGGAGGAGATTGGATTTATACCCCGCCCTTCACTTGGAGTCTCAGAGCGGTTTACAAACTCCTTTCCCTTCCCCTCCCCACAACAGACACCCTGTGAGGTGGGTAGGGCTGAGAGAACTAATAGAAACTGCTCTTTCAGGAACAGCTGTGCAAGAGCTTGTGAATGACCCAAGGGCACATCAGCAGGTGCAAGTGGAGTGGGGAATCAAACCCGGTTCTCCCAGATTAGAGTCCGCACACTTAACCACTACACCAAACTAAACATTCTGAGGGAAAAAATGCTCTAAGCCATAAAACACCAATTTTGCATTGGAACAAGATACTTGGGATAGGCTCTGCAACTTTATTCCAGAACTATGTTGAAACATCACCTAATGGCCAATATTTCCTTGCTGCATAAGGCATCCCACCTTTAAGATGAGGAGCAAATTGGCCAATCTTTTCAGTTGTAAATTTTTCAAAGTCTAGGGGCCTACTCATACATCAGTGGCCCTTGCTGAAGAAGCTATTATTTGACAACACCTACAAAAGTTGAACCTGTGATACCCAGTTTGCACAGGCAAGTCATTATTTCATGCAACAGTCAAGAAGTGGTAGACTTGCATGTCTGAAACTGATTGTAAATGCAACTACATGATAGTCAAGATAGCACCTTACCTGAGCAGCAGTTTGGTCAAGTTGTGCTGTAATTCTAGTTACTTCATTGTTACTCTTGTTCAGAGCTTGGCCTTTTTCTGCCAATTCCCTTTTTAGATTTTCTACTTGCAGCTGAGTTTCTTGAAGTTTAGTTACGTGGAATTTCATATCACTTGTCTGAATCTGCAGATTATGTTCCACTTCTTGAATTCTGGCTCTTAACTCTGCACATTAACAGCACACAGTTAATACAGCAGGGCTTGCACATACCTGATTCTTTTACAGGATTGAGATTAGTTTGTATAATAATAACAACAATCTCAGCAAAGTGAATGTTTTGGTTTGTAAAACACATCTGTTGTGACATTCTTCACTGATAAACTTCTCTATTCCCTGGACCAGGATTTTCTAAAATCAGTCACACTGATGCTGAGACTTATTGAGGCAGCATTAAGTATTTGGGATTGGCTGTGAGTACTGATATGCCATTCTCATGTCAGCATTGCAAATATACATTATACTGGTATAGCAAGAACATTACTGATGTGCAAAATGAAGGAAAGGGGCTGAGGACAACTTGCAGACTACCTTGGTTCTGTATTTTCATCTCATCAATAAATGCTGAGTCCTTGCTGTTGTCCAAGATGCTGTTGGCAAAGTCTTTCTTTACTGATTTTTGATCTCGGTGACTAGGAGTTGCCTCAAGTTCCCAAGGAAAATGCGACCCACTCCTTTTAGGAGTTTCTTGACTACTGGAAGGAGGGCGGCTTGGCGTTTGCTCTTGTTGCCATGAGAACACAGACGATGAAGCTTGTTGCCGAGCAATATCTCTGCGACTCATGGTACTTTGAGGAAGCGAGGGATGAGTTTTCTTTTAAAAAACAGAGAGAGAAAATGCTCGGCATCCTGTTTCGAACAGTGGCCAACAGATGCCCCCCCAGAAGGCCTACATACAGAAAACGGAGGCCAAAGCCTCTCTCCTCTATCGCCCCAAGCACTGTTAGAGACTTATTGCTTCTGATTACAAAGGCTCCATTCAGTCTTGTGGCTAACAGCAGCCAATGGCCCTATGTTCCCTGAATTTGTCTAACCCCTTTTTAAAGCCAAGTCAATTACTGCCCATGACTGTAAACTGATGAAACTCAATGCAGAAGATTTTTTCAGAAAAAAGGAATTCAGTAGAAGCTCTGAGCTCACAATCCTTCTGCGTGCTCAGTCAATGTGCAGAAAGGGAGAGTGGGGCACGAATGTGCTGGGTCTGCCACCCTGTACTTGTCAGCACTGGGCCATGAGTGGAAGAAGTGAATGCACATCAGTCTCGGCACATTGACTAAACGAGTAGAGGAGTCGTGGGCTCAGTGCATCAATGAGCTGGACCAAACAACAGAGAGGCCACTCTCTAGGTTGCAACTTAATTTTTTTAAATTTATTTTATTGATTTCTATCCCACCCATTCTGGCCTAGACTGGCTCAGGGCAGCTTCCAACAAGATAACACTTCATAATACATAAAACACATTCATCACAATTAATACTAATTTGACGAACCATACAATGATATAAACATGTTTAAATCAACAATATTAAAATGCTAGAAATTCCAATATTCAGTAATTCTATTGGTTCGCTTTCATTATGGGGAAGAGAGGGGATGGACCGGGCAATAGTCTAGGGGACCTCCTGCTCAGGGCTTCCCCCTTACTATCAGTTGTTATTAGTAGTGATGGTGGTGATGGTAGCAGTGGTGGCAGTTCCAAAATCCTGATAGAAGAGCTCCGTCTTGCAGGCCCTGCAGGGCCCTGATCTCCTCTGGGAGCTCACTCCACCAGAGTGGAACCACCACTGAAAAAGCCCTGGCCCTAATTGTTGCCAATCTGGCCTCCTTGATACTCGGGAGGACCAGTCGGTTCTGGGTCCCTGAACGCAGTGCTCTCTGGGGCATATATGGGGAAAGGTGTACCCTCAGGTATGACAGTCAAAAATATACATCACCTGCCAAAACAAGGAATATCCAATATTATACAACAGGTCTATAATCTGTCAATCAAACCTGAGCCCCAGGATTTGTCAGATTTTGTTGGGCTGTTTTCTGAAAAACAGTATCTTACCCTGTTTCTCATTCTAAACCAATATTAATATTAAGTATTCTGTACAAGCCTTTAGGCAGAGCCCTGCAAACGTAGCTTACGTGGGATTTCACACTCTTCAGTTCTGCCTCCAGCCTTTTCTTTTCCTCAACTTCTTTCTCATATTTTGTTTGCAGTTCTTCAAACTCGGCATCTATAAAGACAAAACTGAAACATCTTAACCATGGCCATTTATATATTATTCTAAAAATGAAGCTGCTGGTGTTCTATAAAATTGCAGCCATCTGAATTCCAGAATGCCCTTTACAGTACAGAGTGTGCAGTTGTAATCAGGGTGAAAACAGAGTTCAATAAACAACACAGGCTGACATTTGGCCGTAAGGGCAAAATTCCATAGTTGCTAATTAAAAACAAAAACTCCACATGGTATCCTTACAGTTATTAGATAAAAACAAATTTACCACTGTGACATGGAGTGGAAGGAACAGTAAAGCTCTTCTGTGGTGTGTTACTGACAGATGAATCCCCTGCGACGAGGGTTTGCTGACTTCTTTCTAGTTCCGATTTGTATCTATTTAAAAAATAAGAATGGGGGGGGGGAGTAGCTTGTTAATAATGAATACGGACCTAAAGCTCCTGAGAAACCCAAATGTAAGTTGAGAACCTTTTACCTGCACTCTCAAATGAGGATTCAAAAATGTCACTGGAAGATACATTGGGGAAGAAAACTGCCACCTTTATACAAGAAGTCAACAATGCAGAGATCCCTGTCAGAAGGTCTTCTAAAAATTCAAGAACTGCAAAAAGAATTTTGAACTGCCTCACTTGTTGGTAAGATGCTAGGCTAAGATGGGCCCACTCAAATAAGATCACATGGATCCCCTTAGCCGCGGCGTCGTTGCTCCCCCAGCACGATCAGATGCCGGGGAGGAAGCCACGGTCGGAAACCGAGGCAGCTGGATGCACATATGTGCGCATGCGCAGTTCAGCCAGGAGCCGGGGATGTGCCAGTAGAAGGACGCGCCGGCGATCCCATGGCCGCGCTTGCTGCGGCTGTTCAGGTAAGACCACCTCTGTCGGTGGTTCTTTTTTGCTGCGGGTTTTTGGCTGTAGGGACAGATCGGGGACGGGTGTGCGCCGATTCCCAGATGTTGCGGTGAGATCGCGCCCGTTTGCTGCGCCCCCGATCCAGCCCTCTTCCGGCCCAAAACCTCCCATGTGACCGGGGCCATTGTGTCAGCCCTGAAGCTCCCTCTGAAACCCCAAAGAGAATCCAAACAACTTGGGCCACATGTGGCTGAAGGAGGCAAAGACGTCAACAGACTGAATTGCTAAGTGACTCTCTCCTCCAGTCTGAAGGTTTAGTGTTCAACATAGCTGAAAACAAAGGGCACAAGGAACATTCTTCTGCTTAAGCTCAACTGAAATTAACGGGAACTGCATGACAGCATTAAGCTAGCTCTACATTTCAATGGGACATGCGTGGCAGAACTTCCCAGTAGATTGCACTTAAAGGGGGGGGGGAATCCCTGAGGAAACATTTACTTGCAACAGCCAATTTAACAATAGCCGTCTTTTGGAAATCTCCCCCCCCCCCCAATGCTTACGGTATGGCATGACAATAGCAGATTTAAGCCGAGGGTCTCACCCGCCAAACCCACACCACACATGAAGTTCACAAGGCTATGGGCACCAGTTATAAAATATATGACAGAGCACTAAATATTTCCCTCAAACACCAGTTATCACAGTTGGTTGTTCCTGTAAATTGTCACCAATCCCAATCCTCCAATTCGCGTAACATAAATGTTCGGTCTCTATCACACTAGCCCTAAACATGGCGCACTAAGGCTCATTCGGTCTACCAAAGTAACCACAGAGTAATGAATAAACATAGAGTTAACATAGTAAATAAAGTTAATAGCCGGGATTGTCATGTTACACTAATAAAATGTACTCTTCCAATGGTTCTAACTCTTTATCTTGTTGTAATCCACACCTCCGTTTTTCCTGGTTATATTTATTGTATTATGTAAAAAGTATAAAAATAAAATTAAAAAAAGAAAAGAAAACATTAACATTAGAAATTACAGGCACGCAGCTGGACACATCTGTTTACATTGGCACTCTAGCTATCCTCCACACAGACAAAAATGCATTTTAATGAACTGCTGAAGAAAATGTGGAGAAATAAACACATGTTTAGGATATCTGTCATGTGGTCAAAGTACCACTTTATTATGCAGTAAATTGCACCTTTATTATACAGTGAATTGCACAAGTTTTCACTTTTGATCCTCACAGTACCTGTGCCACACTGATGTCCCCACTGGCAGAATCTTTGGGTGGCTCCTATAGAACTTCTGAAAGCTATAAAAGCACATGCTCAGGAAAACAGCTGGATTCTGTGAAGTCCTAGCCAGACCTGTTTGGGTCTCATCATGGTGAACCGAAAGTGCACAGTGCAAGAGGGGGACACTGTCTTGCAGCCATGTATTCCAAAAGTACGTAAGCAGTGGTAACAAAGTTGTCCTTCAAGAAAGCTTGTTCCACCTGACTGATCTTCTACTATTACACTGCTTATAATATGTGTTCCATCCTCTTGACTTCCACTCAACTTCCACTATGTAATCTGCTTTGAATTTCAGTGAGAAAAGCAAACTATAAACAATGTAAATCATCAAACACGGTGTGAACACCCATGACTCATGCAAACAAAGCCATATTCTAAAAGAATAGCCACTCTTGCTCAAGGGAAGAGATTCTAACCTTTTCAGTTCCTGCTCCAGCCTTTCAACCTGTTTCTTGCTCGAAATGAGCTGTCCCTCTTGAAAGCTCACTTGTGATTCTTTCACCTGAAGTTCATGAGAAAGCTTCTGCCTGGTTTTTTCAAGGTTGTCACACAGCTCAAGCAAGCTCTGGTTTTCTCTTTTCAGTGTTGCGCCTTCAGTTTTTTCACTTTCAACCTAATGAGAATAAACTAAAACATTCAAATCAGAATTAATCTGCTTCCCCATCCCCCCAAAAAAGTCAATTTGGGAAAGGGATGATTCCACCACCACCACCACTTTTTGGAAATAAATTCTGCTTACGCTTTGGAGAAATTTTTGTTCAGATTTAGAAGGGATGATTTCAAGAATCATCTAAATAACTTTTGCTGTAACAAAGAACTCCTCAGGTATGCTGAACAACATTATTTGTTGACTTGAACAATGTAACCATATGTTAGTACCTAGTGATCACCAACACTCCTTCAGGCTCAACAAGAATTTTTGATTCAGGAACTTAAAACATATTTTATGTAAGTTCGCTGAACAGAACAGCAGCTATGGGAAGACCACAACAATGGTTCCTCTACTATTGCTTAAACAGTGCAAGAGACTGAATGGAGAATTCTGTGTCACACAGTTAATTATTGTAACTTTTTCACATAGCTGCTTTGAGCCTCTTTGGGGAAAGGCAGAATATTAAGAAATAAATCACTTCTCAGAGTGGTATTCATAGCAGCTCTGGCCACTGTAGCCATCTATGTTCAACTATGAGCCATCAAATTGTCTAGCAAGAAATAAATTGCTAGGAGAAACCCAAATATTTCTAGCATATCAATTTTTACTCCCCCCCATTATAACATATTACCAGTAATATTTAAAAATAGTTTATCTGTGCAGTTACATTACCTTCTGCTTCTGTTTTTGCAAAGCTGCATCCAGAGATTCAAGCTGAAACTGTCTTTGCTGTCTCTCCTTTTTGAGCTTCTCAAGGTGACTTTCAAGTTCTTGAATCTTGTGCAGGACTCTTGTGGAAAGACCTTCTTTCCATTCTTCCACAGCCCAGCTCATTTCTCAACCAAGTTCCCCCCTTTAATATGCAAACACATCACAAAAACAAAAATAATTTTTATTCTTAAAAAAGAGATGATTTAGACTTAAGTTATGTTTGTTTCATTGCACTAAAAGATGGCTTTGTTACACAACTATTCCTCAGCTTTATTGTTGTTGCTGACTTATGGCAACCCGGTAGGGTTTTCAAGGCAAGAGATGTCCAGAAATGGTTTGCTATTGCCTGCCTCTGACTCCGATCCTGGTCTCCAATCCAATCAGGGCTGATCTTGCTTAGTTTCCAAGATAACCTGAGACACCCAGGTTAGGATGGGTGCCAACATTACCAAGCCACAGCTACTGTTTTACTATTCCTAAACCATGGTAATCATCCACACCCTTCTATTTATCTTCTTTTAAAATCTCCTTGTACTAGTTAGCATTAGCTCTCTAATTACATCTGATTTTTCACATGCAGCATCTTTTCCTTTATCTGTTGGCTACATCATGCAACTACAGATTCATAATTACTATGTGGTGGCTGCTGGTAAAGTCATCTCAGAGCTCGGTCACAGTCACTACAGCGTCCAGTCATGTGGCAAGGTAACAACAGTAAGCCCACACAACTGATCAAGGATGTGATGTTAAAGGGGTACAGTATAGATTTGCATCACCATGATGCTGAATGGTAAAGAATACCAGCCTCACAGGGCTGTTTGCTTCCCAGTATGAATTTACATGAAGACACCACTTAAAAAATGGTCATTGCATTCAGCCACCTATCTTTCCAGAGCTTTCCCTTTCTTTCTCTCTCTCTTTTTTGCATTAAAAGGTCTCCACTAGTTTTCTCCATTTCTGAAAAACACCTGCTTAATTATGTCATCTCTAACTGAAGAGCTTTTGTGGTATTATTTTATTCTACTGTTCTTTTAGAATTCTATTGCTCTTTAATATGTAAAAATTTCATATTTTATAGTTGTGATCATGGGACAACTTTGGCTGGACCTAGGTGTTATGAACATCACATGGCTGTCATTAGAAGCAGTATTCTTGCATCTTTTCCTTCTCTCCCCCCCCTCTAACATCCAGTAAATTAAAACACTAGTGTGATGTTGGCTACTATTTGCAGTTTTGGCAGCCTGAAGTCTAATTTCAGCATGAGTTTGTGAAAAATCTTTAAGGCAAAAAAAAAAAAAAAAGCATACTGATGTCCCCTGAGGTCTTGCCCTCTAGACACAGAAATTATACCTTCAGCTGTAATAACAGGTTCTTTACACTGCTATTTTACAGCAACTGGAAAGCAAAAACAACTAAGTTTCTGGGCATATTATAATCTCCGTGGGACAAGTAATAAAATGTAAACATATATTTAAGTGTTGTACATATTTCACCACACCTGCCGGTTCAAAGCAGCATTTCTCAAACTCTTTGAGCTTGGTCCCCACCCCCACCCTCCCCGGTATTCAACCTTCTGGGGACATAACATGGCACCAACCATCTGCACAAAGATCTTTGCATACAGCACATGTAGAAAACGAGCATGCCATAGAAAAGACTTCAGCGGGAGCTGTTCTCCCTGACATCTTGTTTTCGATGTGCAGAAGCGTTTGTTGTTTCTTGATCTGTTCTTAATCTGAAAGCAATGGAGTCTACCACATCTGTGACAGCTAGGCCAGAGAGTCCTGCAGCACCTGAAAGCCTAACAAATGTACTTATTTCTTAAAATGAAAATCAGAAAGAGACTATCCTGATCTTCAAGATGCATTCATCCATATATCTGGAAAAGAACTGGGATGTGAAACAAAACTTAATATGTTTAGATCAATATTAAGTCAAATGATGTTATCTTGAGATTGTAATGATAAGAAAATGATATAATTGATGATGTAAAGTAATGTGGAGTAGGGGAGGAAGCATTGCGGGAAGCCACTGGAGGGAGGGGAGGTAATGGGAATGGGGTAGACAATGGAAAGGATGAAATGATTTAATTATAAATGTTGAATTCCTAAGAAAATAAAATTTGTTTACCAAAAAAAAAAAAAGATGCATTCATCCATTACCTTGGGCCAGTACTTAGGGATCATCCTTTGCTTTCTTAGGACCACATAGTAACAATCTTGATTTATAATGGCCCCTTCCTCCTATTGATGGTATCTGCAAAAATGGCTTTCTTCTTCAACCAGCGCCAGTTTGGATTTCTGTCCCCCACCCACCAGTTTGCATAACGGAGTGACTCAGGTCAGTGCACTGTACATCTTCTCCATCTGCACAAAATTTTAACTCAATAACTACTCTGTGGAGCAGTAAACTTTGGTACTAAACTACTGAGGCAAAAGGCACACCACACTCCTAACAACTAGGGCTGCCAACAACCGGGAGAAAAAAATGTCCTTCCCCTTCAAGAGGTTTTATTTACTAAGTGGGGTTATTTACTTCCAAGTCATGAAAAGCTTCACCTGCCCATTTCCACACATTAAGCCTCGGTGAAAGGGGCAAGGGAGCTGCAGTGGTTCAAGCACTGAACTGCAGGCTGTGGAAGGTCAGTAGTTCAGCAGTTCAAGACCCCAGTGTGCTGCATGACGGAGTGAGCTCCCGTCTCTAGTTCCAGCTCCTGCCAACCTAGCAGTTCGAAAGCAAGAAATTGCAAGTAGATAAATAGGTACCACTTCAGTAGGAAGGTAACAGCGTTCCGTGCGCCTTGGTGTTTAGTCATGCCGGCCACATGACCATGGAAATGCCTTCGGACAGCACTGGCTCTTTGGCTATGAAATGAAGATGAGCTCCGCAACCCTAGAGTCGGATTCGACTGGCTTTCGAGCAAGGGAACCTTTACCTTTAAAGGGGCAAGACTTTTTTCCCCTCCAGGTTGTTAGTAACCCTACTCACAACAGCCCCTTGTGGTAAGTTAGGGCAGTGAGGAAGATGCATACTAAGCACTATATATGTGTGTTAAGTTAAATCCACCCGCAAGCCTGCAGGTTCACAATCCAGTAAGTGTGGTAAACCTTGGCC
The DNA here is from genome assembly GCF_001447785.1 of Gekko japonicus. Lineage (NCBI taxonomy): Eukaryota > Metazoa > Chordata > Lepidosauria > Squamata > Gekkonidae > Gekko > Gekko japonicus. The sequence goes on from NW_015174857.1 coordinate 11,212, forward strand.
GTAAACAAATATGCTTTGGGGGGGTGGGGGCGCAAACTTTTTTGCATTCCTTGGCTATTAGCAAATCAGACACATTCAGTCCCTTAGTTGCTGTAGATTTTCCAGGTTGTGTGACCATGGTCTTGGCATTGTAGAACATCCTCAGAGGTACAAAACAGAAAGATGGAGTACTCTCTGTGTCAAGGTGAGAAGAAAATGGTAGGCAGGTAATTTATATCTACTCCAGAAGGTGGGATAGGGTTGTGTCATTATCTTGTAGGAGTTCCCCAGGCTATGAACGTGCTAATGGAGGAGCTTTCCTGAGGAGATTCTTTTGTGTGTGGACTGGCTGTTGAAATTCTAATCTTATCTGTAGTGCTATTGTCAGATGTAGAGCCTTTTGTGTTTTTCAGGACAGAAAACCATGCCCTATTTATTTTTAAACTCTCTTCTTTCTTGTTGAAATTGTGTTTATATTTATGAATTTCAATGGCTTCCCTGTGTAATCTGACATGGTAATTGGAAGTGTTGTCCAGTCTTTCAGTGTCTTGGAACAAAATACTGTGTCTTGTTTGAGTTAGGCTATGGCGAAATGTCAGGTTCTACAATGCCAAGACCACGGCCACTCAACCCGGAAAATCTACAGCAATTAATGAACTCCGGCAGTGAAAGCATTCAACAACACATTCAGTCCCCTTTACAGAAGAGTAACTGTGTTCCTGTGCAGTAGCAAAATCACACAAGAATCCAGTAGCATCGACTTCTAGTTTGTTGATCAGCGATGGCGGTCGTTCTCCCCAGACCTCGGGGGAGCGACTCGCACGCCAGCAGTATGGAGGGGGGGCTACGCAACTAACACACACACGGGGCCCTTATGGT
>NW_015174857.1:12248-26966 GCF_001447785.1 Gekko japonicus
TGACCGACAATGAAAGAGAGTTCAAAATAAACCGAACATTTAAAAAGCGAATTACCCACCCCCCCCGGTGGGAAAAGCAGAGCGCAAAGAGGGATGCCTCTTATGCGAATGGACAGATAAGTGTAACAAAGGGGCAGAGGGGAAACAAGCACCGACTTTGTTTTGGGAGACTTACGTGAGCGCCGACACTGAAGCGATGATTTTTTGAGCCCGTGAGAAGCGGTTTGGAATTGTAAACAATCGTATAAAATGGGGCCTCGCAAAGAAAGCTTAAAACGAAACCGGCGGGTAGTCAGAGCCCAAAACCGGAAGAGGGAGCAGATGTCATGAAAATGTTAGTGGATATGCTTAAGCCGGTGATGGAGCAACTCCATGGTATTAACCAGTAACTGACTTCGATGAATCAAAACTTGGCATCCCAGCAGCTTCAACTGGCAGAAACGGCGAAGAAGGTGGAGCATGCGACTGAGAGAATTAAAGAGATAGACACCACAAACAAGAAAATGAAGAAAAGAATGGGGGAAGTTGAAGCAAATCAAAACTTCCAAGAAAACCATTTGTTGCAGCTACAAATGGAAAAAGCCAACATGATTCTCAGATTCCAGGGAATTCCTGAATCGGCAAAGGAGGATCTGAGAAAGTTACTCAGCGAGATCATTGCTCCAGCAATAGGCTCAACAGTGGATGAAGTAGTAAAAGAGATGCAGACTGCTTTTGGGCATACTCCAACTATATTAAAAAAAAATAGCCTGCCTGGAGAAATTGTGGTCAGATTCTCAAGAAGACAGACCAGAGATGCTATTTTAAAAGCGACTTCAGCAACTCCACTGAAAATGGGGGATATAAACATTAAAACTTTAAGACATTCCATTTGATATTCGCCAAAAGAGGAAAAGCTACAAGGACTTAACTTCTTTTCTTCGAACCAATGGAATTTCGTACAGAAGAAGAAGAAGAGATTGGATTTATACCCCGCCCTTCACTTGGAGTCTCAGAGTGGCTTACAAACTCCTTTCCCTTCCCCTCCCCACAACAGACACCCTGTGAGGTGGGTGGGGCTGAGAGAACTGACACAAACTGCTCTTTTTCAAGGACAGCTGTGCCAGAGCTTGTGAATGACCCAAGGTCACATCAGCAGGTGCAAGTGGAGGAGTGGGGAATCAAACCCGGTTCTCCCAGATTAGTCCGCGCACTTAACCAGAGGGTGTCATCTTTAAAATCAACGACAAAAGAGAAAAGATTGACTCCATTCTTAAAGCCAAAGAATTTTTGAGACGCCAGTTGGGATTGGAGGAAGAATACAAAGATGAAGAATCGAAATCAAGTGACTCTGCTACCTCTGGAACAGATGAGGACTCTGCTGTAGAAACGGGAGCAGGCGCAACAAAAGTTACATATTATTTCAGAGACAGAAAAACGAAGCAAAGGCAGAAGGATTCTGAAAATTGCCTTTTGAAGCAAATAACAAGAAGATGCTCAGAAAGTTCTCTCACAACAACTAACATACTAACATTGAAGCCGAGACAAACAAGAACTCTACAAGTATATTGTTGTACTAGCACTTTTATTAATAACACTTAGATTAACATGGATATGATCTCTTCCTCTTGGGTTTTTAGTGTAGTGTGGTTATATATCCTTTATCCTTAGATGTAATCCCCTTCCCTTATATTTTCTTTGTAGTTTTGTAGTCTTATAAAAAATAATAAAAAATATCCCTCTGGCAATTAAAAAAAAAGAAAAGAATCCAGTAGCATCTTAAATACATTTTGTTAACCTTTAAGGTGCTTCTGAACCCCTTCATGGTTTCTCAGACACTTACTTCATCTCCCATCTACATGCAAGTGGATGTCTTTTTAACCCATGGATATACATTGTTTTTACTACTATAACAATTAATTACAGTTACACATTTCTAAATAAAAAAATCCAACATTTCTGTCATCATGATTATGTTTAACATAATATACAGTGTATAATCCTATGTAATTACTGCAGTCTAAGACCAAAGAAATCAAAGAAATCAGAAAGAAGCTCTGCATAGAATTACACAGTCTAGCAAGTTATATTTTATAACAGCATAAAGAGGAAAAATATGAAACGCAATCCATCCAAAGCTAAACATTAAAAAAAAAAAAATCACCCTCAAAGGGAAACCCTATATGCTTGACCCGTCTATTGAAATCACTGGGAGAATTACCACAGAATACTAACCATGTTTACTCATAAATTAAACTGAGCTCACTGGCACTTACGTGTAAGATAAGTGCACATAGTCTTTCAGCCTTAAAGTACTTAACTTCGGCCTGCGCTGTATCTATTGTAAAAATCATATGTGTTTAATACAGGAAATCATAGCGTTACCCACATATAAGTAAGAAACAGTATTGTAAAAATATTAATAACAATAAAGCATCTATAGTCACTAAGGCTACACAAAGGATAAAAGTGCTAGGCAGAAGCCCTATTCACATACCACTCTCCGAAAGACTCGCTTTCGTCGAACGCTCCGGCCTTCTTTCCCAGACGACCCCCCAAGATCTCTTTTCAACTTTTCTTTAGAAAATTCAAACCTGCCACCATCTTCCCCCACCGCCCTCGTCGGTTAGCCGGAGACAACACAGAATGGTGATTGGTGGGCCTTGAACGTCTCCGGCGTTCCAGCTTTCTTCCGTGGAGCCAATAGGATTTCTCCCGGCGTGTTCTGCCTGGCCGCTGAGTGGTGCGTTCGGCTGCTTTCAAACCTCGCTGGCCGCCGCTGCGAAAGGGCGGGCGGGGTGTCGGCGCTTTCTGAAACCGGGGAATAAAGGAAGGGCTCAGGAGTATTCGGAACTCGGCGGGGATGGTTGCAGTCCAGCCTTTATGCGCGTTTACTTGGGAGTAAGCCCCATTGAGTTGAATCGAGTTTATTCTCAGGTCGGCGGCTGTTTTAATCCGCTCTCCTGTGCAAATGGGCTGGCAGAAATACTTTTCGAAAGGAAAACCGCTTCACACTGAGGCTGCTCTTGTTCGAGCTCTGAAAACTTTTGCTTGGCTTCGGAGCGGAGTTCTTACGAGGTTGTGTGCCCAACCTGACAAGAAGCGTACAAGAGAGGAGCCGGAGGTCGTGGGAAGCTGCTGCTTCATTTCTAAAGCAAGGCCACGGCTAGTAAGATGGGTCCGTTGCAAGGGAGGACAGTGTTCGTCTCCCATTAATCCTCTGTGAGGTAAAAACGTTAGGCTGCTACACAAACCTCCTGTTTATACGTGCTGAGACTCTCTTGAATCAAGGCTATGCCTACTTTGGAGTAAGCCCAGTTAGACCCAACTGTCTATTTCCCAATAAACATGAGCAAGACTGAGTGGGTTGCAGGGCTGCAATTCTTGTGAACATTTACTTGGAAGGAAGTCACACTGAACAAAGTGGAGCATATAAATAAACATGCATCACAGAGGTGTGTCAGGTTACAACAGGCCAGTCCTTTGCTACAGAACTACTGGGGTCTTTTGGGGGCAAGCGTAAACATAAAGATTAGGTGTAGAGAAATATGAATTGGTCAACACACTGAGAATGTATATATCTGACAATATTTGAAGGTTTACAAAGGAAGAGACAGAGGTAAAGCATACCTCCAATGCACAGTAACATTCAAAATATGTAATATGATGCAATACAAAAACAAGAATCCTTGTTGAAGAATTTCCTAGAATCTGATACATAAAATAAAACTTTGGTTGTATGTGTTCGCTAACCTGGAAATGATCATAAGAGCAGTTATGCTGGCTCAGACCAATAGTTCCTCTCTGGTCCACCCTCCAGTTTCACATAGTGGCCAACCAGATGCTCCCAGAAGGCCCACTGATTGGGAGAAAAGTGGGTTATAAATATTTTAAATAGATATAAATAAATAAGGCCCATAATGGCATGGAGGCCAAAGCACCTCCTCCTTGTTGTTACTCCCCAGCACTGCTATTCATTCCTGCCTCTGCATGGAGCTCTCCTCTGATTGATCCAGCAGACTTTTACAAATTTGAATTGCCAAGAGAATGCTTGAAAACCTTGCTGGGAAAAAAACCACGAATACTTTATATAGCTCCAAATAAAATGTCTTCTGAACAAAAAGAAACTGTGTAGCAGTACAAGTACTCACATGTTCATTTCTTACGTGTTTAGTTAGATTTCAGGTCATAGTGTGCTAAGCACGTTTCCATAAAATAGTTTACTTTAAAGCACTGGAAACAATTTTCAAGTAATTCCACATGATCCATGGCACCGTACTCCAGAGGCAAAAGTGACTATTCCCTCTGAAGAGAGTGCCTTATACATTCATGGGAAGCCCCGCTTTTGTGAAGCCTAATATGTTGACAGAGATAATAAATATGACACAGAGAGCTGCTCATGAAAATAAAAATACTGATTATTGTGTTACTGATCTGTAATGCTGTGAATTTCAGCACAAACATGACTGATGGTACCACTCCCATGTTCACTGGTAGACTTTGTTTTGAGCATAGCACCAGCCCATTGAGCTCTACATCTAAGGCTGCAGTTCTAAGAATATTTTCCTGGGAGTAAGCCCCATGGAATAAAATAGGACTTCTGAATTGATCTACTTAGGATTGCTTCCAAAATGATCTCAGTCACTGAAGAAGCATGTATCCCCTTGTTTTCATGATTGGTCACTGAAGTGGCCGACTTGGGTAACTCACAAAATGGCTTCATCCCCATAAAGCACAGAATCGCTTGTCTGTGCAGTCAGATGCACTGGATACATGGTGTTTGTGTGCGTGCATGCGTGCACACGTGCAGTCAGTTTCACCTGTTTAAAAAATGATCACAATAACTGATTATCTGGGTTCATGAGGAGACACCAATGACACAGACTTTAATAGCAAGTCATAACACACAACTCTCAAATGGGATTGTTTTTTTGGTGTCCAGAGTCAGGGGACACTCCAGGCTTGGCTGTGCTGCTGCTGCCTTGGCTCTGTAGGCCAAAAGAGCTGCACCTCCAGGGTGAGTGTGGTGTCTAAGGGAGGGTCCCATGGCCAGCTGTGGGTGTGCCACAACCACCTAGGTTGGCAAGTGGGCCCCTGCATCACCAGGGTAGCTGAGAGCAAGGTGTGAGACCTGGTAGCTCAGTGCAGCCTACCGCAGTTGGACCAGTCAACCAGGCCATGCCCTCATGGACCAATGGTGACTCAGGAGAATCAGTCAGGGAGAAACCAAATGGTTGGCAAACCACAAAGGGCACTGGTAAGCCCCTGGCCTTGTAAAAAAAGGAGTAGGAAAACCCTACAGGACTGATCAGAGCCTTGAGATGTGAATCCTGACGGAAGGGCTTTCAGGCGCTGTGAAGAGCTATTTAAGCTTCCTCATCCCAGTGCCAAGGACAAAGTTGGGTTCACTCCTCTTTCTGAGCTAGGAAGAGTGAAGGGAACAACCTGAGAGAAGAAGGAGTTGGGTAAAGCAATAGCCTCCCTTCCACATCTGAGGTCTCTGCAGAGTGGAGGAAGAAACAACAGCCCCCTCCAGAGGGGAGCAAGAGGAAGCAACTGAGGGGCCAAGTCCCTTTCTGTCTATGTGCCAGCAGCCTTCACTGTCTGCTGCCAGGACCGGATCACCAGATTCACACGATGTCACTTAAAAATTTCAAACAGCAGCAGATGGGGGAGGCATACTGAGAAATAGCAGTGTAATCATGTGAGAAGGAACTGTAATAATACAAATTAGACCCATCTGAATAGTTCACTGAATGACTGAGTCCCTGTTTATGACCAGTAAGCAGAATATATGCCAAATCAGCGAGTTCTTGTGCATGACTATATATACCCTTGTTTTACTGATGAGCTTCAATCCCATCAACATTTGTATAAAGATCTGTGTAATAACCTTTTCCTTTTCTTGCCACTAGGTGATTCCCTTTTCCACAGAAAAGGCAGAAATAATAGTTCCTTTTCCACAGTCAGAGGTATCACAATAATGTAGAAGTGCAAATGTGTTGTTTATAAATACCTTCTCAAAAAGAACATCTAAGAAGAGTTTGGGATTTCAGATAATGGGAAGGAAAGAAAGAGGATGGCAGGGCTAGAGAGCAAACTGGTTTCAAAGTTGGAGTTCCGGAGTTGTAACAAAAGGCAAGGCAGTCTAACTTGCCTCGTGTGCACAAAGCTGAGGGGTGCTGAAAAACTATATCATGATTAAATAAATATTGTTTTGTTATTACTCTTGTTATTTAAGTACTTAACTTTTCACCAAAACAAGTGCCATGGACGTACAGGAGGACACAATTTTATATTCTTGCTTTGGGTGCAAAATTAGCTTGTTATGGCACTGTTCAGAGTATATAATCAAACTATATTATAGTGTATGCTTTCCTTGGGAATTTTGGATTGTATAAAGAAAAACCTGAATTTCCCAGCTTCCCTCTCACTCTGCAGTCCACGGCAGTATTGCCCTTGAGATTTAAGGAACTCCCAGGAACGGACAGCTATGGGTGTGAAATTGGAGTTTATAGTGGGACATGGGAATAGAGATTAAAAGTCACTGAGTTGCAGACTGGAAGGTCAGTAGCTTGGCAGTTCAAGACCCTAGGGCCGTGTAATGGAGTGAGCTCCCATCTCTGGCCCCAGCTCCTGCCAACCTAGCAATTCAAAAGGAAGAAATTGCAAATAGATAAATAGGTACCGCTTCAGTGGGAAGGTAACAGCATTCCGTGCACCTTGGCATTTAGTTATGTTCACCACATGACCATGGAGAAGTCTTCAGACAGCGCTGGCTCTTTGGCTTGGAAATGGAGATGAGCACTGCCCCCTAGAGTCGGATTTGACTGGCTTTCAAGCAAGGGAAACCTTTACCTTTTCAAGGCAGAAAACTGCATTGGATACAACTGTTTATCTCATACTTTGCTAGTGATTTCCCAGTTTTTAAATTCTTATAAAGCTTGGCATTAGTTTACAATCACAATGCTATATGGCTAAAAAGAATACAAACATTTAAAACAAAAGTGGTATCATGGCATATTATGACTGATTTACTTATAAGTGTGCTATGAACCCTTGGTTGATTTGTCTACCTATATTATTCTCTCAAGAGATACTGCAGAATATCAGGCTGAAGCAGAATGTGGGGTAGCATTCAAAACTGTTGGGAATGGTTGGGTGGGAAGAAATGCTTATTGGTCTGTGCTTTGTAGCTAGGGTTGCCAAGTCAGAAGTGGCGCTGGAGTGGGGGACTCCAGGGCTGCCTTGGGAGTGTGTGCGCGCACCGCAACCACATCACCCGGAAGTGACGCGACCACACTGGGCACGCTGGGGGCGAGGCCACGACCATCCGAGGGAAAACCATAGAGTTTTCCCTCGGATGACCGTGGCCCCATCCCCAGCGTGCCCGGCGTGGTCGTGTCACTTCCGAGTGACGTGCACATTGTGTGCTTTGGGGGTGGGGTTCCCCCCGGGGCCCAATGCGGCGGGGAATGGGCCTCTGGGGCGGGGGGTTCCCCGCCCCCCCGGGGGGACTTAGCAAGCCTATTTGTAGCCTAGTCCTATTCAAAGTTAGACCATCCAAAGTAAATTGATTTCTCCTAACTGCATAGGACTGGGTCATTAATAACTAAAATGTGGGAATTGCATTTGCCCCCGGATCTTTACAGACTTGCTTGTTGATAGGATGAAGACAAGATTTTGGGATCTGTGAAGCCTATCACCTTTACTCTAGATCCTTGCCCATCCTAGTTGCTGAAATCATGTAAGGATCACATTAACAAGTCCCTGGTGCCTGACATAAATGAATCACTGACTCAAGGTACTTTTTCTCAATCACTAGAACAGGTAATTATCCATCCATAACTTCTAAAATTATTGCTACTGAAAAATGATGTGGCCCATTATGGCCCAGTCTCCAATTTGCCCTTTCTGGACAATATGATTGAGAGTTGAGTTGCAGAACTTAAAGGCCTTAGGAGAAATCATTAGTGACTTATATGCTGACAACACTCACCTCAATGTTTCTTTATCGAGACTAGACTACTGCAATGCACTCTACATAGGTCTCCCCTCAAAGTAAGTTCAGAGACTGCAGTTGGTACAGAATGCCACGGCTTGGTTATTGGGAGCTAGGCAGAATGTGCATATTACTCTTATTGTGCAATCACTCTATTGAGTGCCCATCAGTTACCAGGCTCAATACAAGTTATTGGCTATCACATACAAAGACCTTCATATCTTCAGGTTTGCCTCTCTTCCTATGCTCCACCATGACAAGTTTCAGCTTGTTAGCTCTCACCCACCCCAAATTGCCTCTAGACACCTGCTTTTGGATTCCACAGATTCCCCCCTTGGGATCTGCTGGAACAGTGAGCTAGAGCAGAGGGTAATCTGCTTTCTGTACCCAAGCATTTTGGGTCATAGTTCCCACTTGGTGGAATGGCCTGACTGAAGAGGTCATGATGAATGCTTCCCACACTTCTACCATTCCACAGAATGTGTAAAACAGCAATGTTCATGAGAGCATTTTTATAAAAGGAATCGGGCTGTAGTATAAATGTAATGGCTGAAAAAGACATTTTTAATAAGCGGATAGGATTGTAGCTTTTATTTCATTTTTTTACTCTTTGTAATCCCTTTTCTGTATTGTTTACGGTGTGTCATTTCTTGGGCTGTTTTTGTCTGCTTTGCCATCTAATTTTGTAATCCCGATCCTACTGCATTGTTTATTGGATGTCTTATGCTGTCTGATTGTAAATGTGTGTGTATTATAACTCCTTGAGTCTTCAAGAAAGATGGGGTTATAAATAAATACATTTGTTTTTAATAACTGGTGGACATTTGGAGAGCTGACTCCTATATGCAACATGTTGCTGTGGAGGAAGAAGAGACTTTAATGTAGGAGACTTATGAACTTAAGAGTTGTACCCCAAATCTAACTTTTTAATGCTTAGTTAATTCTTTTGCTACCTTTTCTATGTGGCTGAATGGTGAGATCCCAAGGGAAAGATGATGGTGGAGCCTGGTGTGCTCAGTGTGGGAACACTGTGTGCCTCTCCAGCAACTATGGGTTAGGCTTTTACAGGTCAGGTCCCTTCTGTAAGTTGCAGCCTGTCCACTCCAACCCCATAAGATGCTGCCCTGGCTTCTGTCTGCCCCTGTCAGGGTTGTGCAGTGGTGGCACTTGGAATATTGTCTTCGTCTTGTAGAATCCTATGCATTTTTATTGGAGAATGTCCCATTGAACTCAGTGGCATTGCAAAAGAGAAACAGCACCAGGGAGAATATTTTTTATTAAGTGAGGGCCATTCATCAATCCTGACACATTTGATTTTTAAAAATTAATTACTATTTTATAAGCATGTTTTGTACCATTTCATCATGTTTCTTATTATCTTAATACATAAGGATGCAGTCTGAAGTACACTTACTAGGAAGTGAGTCCCATCAAGTTTACGTATACATGCTTAGGTTTGCAGTGAAAATATATGAAAATTGTTATTATGTCTCCTTTTAGCCTTCTGTTTGTGGTTGGTCCTTAGGCAGTGTAGATTGCTCCCTTCCTTTTCCATTATTGATGCTGAGACTCCATTAAAACGTATTAAATAGAATTTAACATGCTTAAATTAAAGGAGGAAATCAGTTTACCCCAATCACTGTTGAATATGATGTGGTTTATCCCTAGGCACATGCACCATAAACTTATACAAATAAATTAAGACCCTGAATCTATGCTCATCCTCATCAAGGGAGTAATTTCAAAGGCAATAGACTTCATATCTTTAAAAATGTGTATATAGATGTAGAGGTTTATTATCTAAAAATTAATAACAGCTAAATGAGATGTTTAGAACAATCATGCTTTTTTCTTTTTTTTTTTAACGATGGTTTCTGTCCTGATGGTATGTAGTCCAAGAATTTCTCCCTGGAGGAATTATCATGAACGAGCCTGATACCTGTGCTTCGCTATGGTATTTAAATTCCGTAAATCCAGTTATAATAGTGATTATGTGAAGTTTGAACTGTAACATTTGTTGTAGGAATTCTAATGGAGAAGATTGTAATGTAAAAAATGAAGTGAGACACACGTACTTTTTTTTCTCTACTGAAGGAGTTCTCTGTAGACCACACTGTTTTGCTCATATGGAGATGTGTTGTTCTGAGCACCTCCGGGTGATCTTGCTGGTACTTGGCTAGCACAGCTCAGTGCATCTCAGGAGTACTATGTGCAAATGTCTTTGCCACATTCCTTTTTAAAAAACATTTTTATTGCTTTTTATCTCTACATACTACAGGGTATAGGGAAAAGGAATAAACTAAACTAAAATACAGAGTAAGCAGGGATTAAAAAAATCTAAAATCCGGTTATCTAATGTTTCCTCATTATTTAGCTTTTACACAATTGGACATTAAAAGTTAGTATTTCTATCTTAAGCAGTACACACAAAATTAACTGTAGAGTATGCATCTTAGTGAATAGACAAAGAAGAGAAAAAACAGACTTTCAGAATTGAGTTATTTAGCTGCTTTTTTCCTTCCACGTTTGTTCTTATCAAAGGGCAGCTTAACCTTAAATGATTTAGGAGCCGCAGCTCCTAATTCTGATTCAGAGTCAGAATCTTCCTCAGAGGAACTACTTGGAAAGCTATCACTGCTTCTGGAACCATGTTCTTCTGTGACGATATTGTTCTCTACTTTTCCTTTTCCTTTCGCTGGGCTTTGATGCTGTTCCAAAAATGCTTTTGCTTTAAGGACAGAGTCAATCTTTTCTTTTTTCTTTTTGAAGTTGAAGATAAGTCCTTCTGGGATTATCCATCTGTAGGGAGTGGAATTTTTCTGTAGAAATAAAGTCAAATTTTTGTATTGTTTCCTCCACTTTCTCACCTCATCTTTTAAAACTTTCACTTCTTCTCCTTGGATTTTTAAGGTTATTCCATTTGTCGCCTTCAGTATCATACCTCTTGTTGACCTTTTAGAGAATTTCACAAATACCTCACCAGGCAGTTTATTTTTCTTGATAAATTCTGGATAGGTTCGGTATACCATATCCAAGTCACTTTGTAGAAGTTCTGCTTTACAACCTGCCACGGAAGCTAGGGCTTTGCTTAAAATCTCTTCCAGGTTCTCATCTTTTTGTTCTAGAACACCTTGAAATTTCAGGACATATGCTGTCCATTCCAGCTGAAGTTGTAACAGCTGTTGTTTCTCAGAGGTCCTCTCTTTTACCATTGCCTCCATTCTCTGATTCAGTACATTAGTCTTCTCATCAACCTTTTTCAGCTTTTTAGTTGTCTTCTCTGTTCTTGCATTAGTTTCTTTCTGTTCTTTTTGTAGAGTTTCAAAGTTATTGTTCAAGCTAGTCATCTGGTCCAGTAGAGGGCGCAATGCTCCAGTAATCATCTTGGAGAACTACTTCTGGTCTGGAAGCTGGAGACAATGAACTAGCAGTTCCTGAAGAAGGTTTCGCTCTGGGCGCCATTTTTTCATCCTGATGAGACCTTGTTTACATTAAAGGTAAAAGTTTTTTACTATTTCTGAAAGTTTTTTAAGGTACATGATTTCTGCTAGTCTGCACACCGGTCAGTTGAGTTAATGTTCTCCCCTCGCTTTCTTTTTCAGCTGTTCTTTCCGGGGTAGGGTAGCCTCCCCCCCTTCGCTGTATTTGGGGCTATGCTGCGTTTTTGTGGGTTGCGTCTAAGCGCTTACGCGAATTGTCACATAGTCACTCACACTTTGCTCCTTGGCTTGCACCCAAAAGTCAGGAAATTCTCTTAACGCCAGATCTCCTGCTCGCTTGTTCCGGTATGCTTCTTTAAACCCATGGCTGGTCTCGCACCAGCGGGAACTATCGGGGCAAAGGAAAGTCTCGATCCCTTGCCCATCACCTCGGGAGAGGCTTCCCACGTGCCTCAGGCTACAAGCCCCCTCCGAGGGCTCTGGGGGGGGGCGGAATGGACCAGGACCCCTCCCATCTGGTGCGATTGTGGGCCGCTCTCATCGAAGCTATGATGGAGCGCACACGCCAGCAAGATGCCAATGCTGGAAGTTCCCGTCTTTGCCATATTGCTAAGTTACCTCCTCCTTGTAGCATTGTTGTATCTGGCTCAACGTTTGCCAGGAGTTTTCTTGGGGGCAGTAAGAGGTGAGACATGTGAGGGGGAGTTGGTCTGAGGGAGTGGTGATGTGGTGGACATTTCTTCAGGTTCATGAGGAAGGCACACATCAAAATGGCTCCTAGAAATGTCCTTTTCTGTCTCCCCATGAACCTTTATAAACTCAATTGCCATGCTGGCTATGAGAAATGTCCAGGAGTCTTGAATCACTGATTTTTGTAACTGTCCTTAATTGCCTGCAGTCTCTTTTAACTATGTTTTTACTTCAGGACACTGAGATCCACAGCTGAGCAATCAGAGGGAGGTGGGTGCAAGCAGGCAGGTTTTACCTCAGAACTCTGCTATACCATTGACCAATTAAAGGGGGGGGAGGAGGCAGCAGCCCACCAGGCGCATGGAAAACAATTGGGAGAACACATTTTGCTCCTTTTTTACCCCCTTAGGGGTTGTGTTTCTCAGAAATCTCTTTGTAGTGGGGGTTGACATCATGGTAGGAGTGCACTCCCCTTATGTTGGGTTTCTTGGTGCAGGGGTCTGGCCAGGGCATTGAATTTTGGTTGAGGACAGCGATGGTTCCATCTTGGCTGGCACACCTTCCTGTTCCCTGTTGTTTACATCTATTTTGCCTTCCTCCCCAGTGTCCATGAAGTAGCCGGCAGTGGGAGTTGTAATGAGGATTGGTTATTCGCCATCTGATTGTCTTTAATGTGGTACCAATATTTTCAAAATCATTTTATCTTGTTTTATCTCTGGTTGTACAGCACCCAGAGCCCTGCAGTAGCAGAGGTGGAGCATCATCATCATCATCATCATCATCATAAAAAATTGGGGGGCTGTAGGGCATACCCTTTTTTATTTTTAACAAAAATGCTTTGTATTTATGTTACATTTAAGAGGTGGGAGACAACTATGTATTCAAAACAACATCTCAGCAATCAGATATTAAGCAAGTTCATAGGAACCAATTTTCTAGAACCCACATTGTGAGAAGTTAAATAATCTAATACAGGAAACCACTTTTCTACAAATGTGGGGTATATCCCATAGTGGGTGGGAGTGTGTCTATTGCCATTTGGGAGGCAGGCCCAGCAGCACTGCTAAGGTATGTCTGTTCAGGCGGCCTCCCTGATGGATTGAAGTACTCTGGCCCTACTCCTACACCTGACAGACACCCACCTGTCTGGTGTTGGGTGAGTGTGTGTTTAAAGACATCAGGGAAGCTGGGCCAGCAGCAACGCTAAGGCAATCCTGCTGAGCAAGTGTCCCTGACAGCTGTAAGCATCCCACCTCCTCTCCTACACCTGACAGGCAGCTGCCTATCCAGTCTGGGAGGGGGAGGGGTATTGCAAGTGGGGGAGGAATATTGCAAGCTGGGCCAGCAGGATTGCTAAGGCGTTACTGCTGGAGGAGGCTCCCTGATGGCTTTAAGCACTCTGCATCCACTGCTGCACCTGACAGACAGCAGCCTGTCTGGTGTAGGAGGTGGGGGGAGCGTGTTTGAAGCCATCAGGGAGGCTGGGCCAGCAGCACTGCTGCACCTCACAGGTAGTTGTTGGCCATTCCTGATTTCCTCAACTCTGCAGTCTCCTGTAACTGGGTGTTGGTTTTTTTTATCTCAGAACATTGAGCTCTGCAGCTGACCAATCAAAGTGTGGGAGTGCAAGGAGGCAGCCGCCTGGCAGCCCCATAGGAAACAATGGGGGGAGCACATTTTACCCCCTTTGACCCCCTTAGGGGTTGAATTTCTAAAAAATCCCTTCTTAGTGAGCATCTATGTCATGGTAGGAGTGCTCTCCCCATATTATGTGTTTCTAGGTCCAGGGGTTTGGTCTGGATGTTGATGTTACAATGAGGGGACTTTCTTTTATATATATAGACTAGGAGTAATGCCCGTTGTGGGAAGAAATACAACAGGATCTAGAAGGAAGCTCCAGATGAGTGTCCCGACTGTGGCTGGTGGGGCGGCAGAGGGAAGCGGAAAATAGAGGGAGGCAAGCCATGTTTCTTTCCTTCTGCTTAGCTATAAGGCAGGGCTCTCTCAAGTCATTTTGCTGCCCCGAGTGGGTAGAATGGGAGGACAGCCTCATGGTAACAGATATGGTTCTCTCCACCTCTGACTTATTTTTTGAGGGGGAGGGGGGTGTTATGCAGTGGCAGCTAAGGTAGAAAAGCACGTCCTCCTGGGCCATGTTTTCTGGGTTCCAAGGGTATGGAAAGTCGTTCCATAGCTGATTACACAGTTGCCAACTCTGGGTTGGGAAATACCTGTAGATTTGAGGGGTAGAGCCTGGGGAGGGCAGGATTTGGGGTGGGGAGGGACCTCAGTAGGGTATAATGCCATAGAATCCACTGCCCAAAGCAGCCCATTGTCTCCAGGAGAACTGATCTTGGTGATCTGGACATCAATTTTAATAGCTGGAGATCTCCAGGTACCGCCTGGAGGTTGGCTTATGTTAATTTGGGGCTATGCAGTCACAGCTAAGGTAGAAAAGCACCTCCTCCAGTGCTATGTTTTCTGGGTTCCAAGGGTCTGGAAAGTGGTACCATAGCCGATTACACGGTTGCCAACTCCAGGTTGGAACATACCTGTAGATTTGAGGGGTAGAGCCTGGGAAGGGCAGGGTTTGGGGTGGGGAGGGAC
>NW_015174857.1:29034-35231 GCF_001447785.1 Gekko japonicus
CCCCGCAAGGCAGTTGGAATTTTCAGTTGGGAGAGGAGAATGATGTCAGCTGCTCCCTAGGCAGAGGCTGTGTGTGTGTGTGTGTGGGAGGGTTATAAAGACAGACAGGCAGATAAACGTTGGCTGATGGTTGCCAACTCCAGGTTCAAACTCCAGGACATAGGGTTGCCAACTCCAGGTTGGAAACTTCCAGGATAGTTTAGGAATGAAGCCTGCTGAGGGTGGGGTCTGAGGAGGAGGAGGAGGAAGAGAAAGAGGAGGACCTCAGACAGATACAATGCCATACTCCCCACCCTCCAAACAAGCTGTTGCCAGTCTCCAGGTGACAGCTGGAGAGCTCTTAAAGCTCTGGTGCTAATTCAAAGTGCTGCAATTTGTCGACAGAGTAGTGTTTTGGCAAATCTTTAGGAATTGTTTGGTGCATTTACGATGAGGCACCCACCCAGAGCCTCTGGCATTTTCTCACTCTGCTGGCATCAAAACCAATTTAAGGCAAAATAAGAGGCTACTGAGAGGGGAGGAGATAAAGTTGCCAGCTTTAGGTATGGAAAATCCTGGAGATTTGAGGAGTGGAGGCCGGAGAGGGGGACCTCAGACAGGTTACAGTGCCATAGACTCCACCCTCCAACCCAGCTATTTGCTCCTGGGGAACTATTGTTGCCAATCTTGGCCCAGCACCCATCAAACCATTCTCTTCAACCCCCTGCTGTGCAGCTGACTTTCCCCTAGGGTTGCCAATCTCCAGGTGGGACCTGGAGATCTCCCACTGCTACAATTGATCTCCAGATGACAGAGATCAGTTTCCCCTGGAGAAAATGGCTGCTTTGGAGGGTAGACCCTATGACATTATACCTGCTGAGTCCTTCCGCCCCCCCCAATGCTGCCCTCTACAGAATCCACCCCCCAAAACTCCCGGTATTTCCCTCCTTATAGCTGGCAACCCTACTTTCCCCTCAGTGCCTGATGGTAGGCAACTTAGTTTGGTCCAGTCACCTACTTTGGCCTTTGGGAGAAAACATATTGGGGCCAATCCTGATAGGGTTGCCAACTCCCGATGGGAAATTCCTGGAGATTTGAGGGATGGAGCCTGAAGAGGGTGAGGTTTGAGGAGGGGTGGGACCTCAGACAGGTACAATGCCATAGACTCCACCCTCCAAACCACTCAGTCCCTCATGGGGAACCATTGTTGCCAATCTCCAGGTGAGGGCTGGAGACCACTCAAAATTACAATTGCTCTGCAGAAGGGAGGGCGGAAGTCAGCTGAAGTCAAAGGGGCAGATAATGGTAGGTTGATGGTTAGCTGCGAAGGAGATGGGGTTGCCAATTCCAGGCTGGCAAATTCCTGGGGGTTTGAGGGGTGGAGCCTGGAGAGGGTGGGGTTTGCGGAGGGGTGGGACATCAGACAGGTAGAATGCCATAGACTCCACCCTCCAAACCAGCCATTTCGTCCTGGGTAACAATTGTTGCCAATTTCCAGGTGAGGGCTACAGATCACTCAAAATTACAACTGCTCTTCAGGGAGCAGAGATCAGTTCCTCTGGAGAAAACAGTGGACTCTGCCATTATACCCTGCTGAGGTCACCACAGCAAAATGACACTGTTTGCCCAAAGCCAGAGCACTCCCCCAGAGCCTCTTTCTAGATTTCGTTGTATTTATTTCCACAACGGGCTTTACTGCTAGTAAAAGAACATAAAATATGAATTAGTTCATATTTACTTTCAGCCTTTGCAGTTTTCTAGGTTGGAGGGATAACTGCAAGAGTGAAGTGAGATAAAGAGACTCAACCATGCCTCAAAACTGTCTCTAGGTAAATTTCAGGAGTGACATATTGGAAATCAGCATTAATGATCTGGCCTCAGTTACAGGCTAATGACATCTACAGTACTCAGTTTTGGTTTGCCATTGTCCAGCCAAGGAAAGTTGTAGAATTTTCAGGCATGGGTGATCAATGAAAGCGCACTTAAGAAAAAGATGAACAGATGGAGTTCACAATTCATTAGAAAAAATAACATAGTCAACAAATGGGATATGGCTGAAACTTTCTTCAAATAGAAAAAGATAGCTATTACTCTACAACAACACTGGAAGAATACCTTTGAACGTTAACTTATATTAATAAATGCAGGTCAAGTGCTGTGTTATATATATGTAACCACAAAGATTTATCTCAGTCTAAAAGTGGGTGAAGAATATAAATGCATGAAACACAACATTTTGTGGCTCCACAAACTCTGAGACCTGCTCATCCAGGTCTTATCTGTACACCTTTGCAGCTCTAGCCCTGCTCAGGAATGTCTTTTTTTCCCTTCCACTCAGGGTGTGACATGCAAACCATGCCTGGGCACTGTACGATAATGAACCCTCAGCATATGCCTCCCTCACAGCTTCTCAGATCCTCCAGCCTACTGGGGTAGCTGTGCTGTTTCAAATGGGATTCATATTTACATTTGAATAAATAATCTTATAAACATACTTTGGAGATCTTCCAGAAATGCGTGCCCTGAAGGCAATCACTATCAGCTAATGTAAACATTAAGGGCCTGTACATGGAAGCTGCCAAAGAGACCTTGTGTGAAGGGGGCTCTATGTCAGGGGAGTAACCCAAAAGCTACCCAACTCACGTGCCATCCTAGCTATATGCAGCCTGCAAGCCAAAATTGTGTGCTCCAGGTGGTGGCTCTAGTTTCAGACTCTGAAAATGATTGGGGAGATGCCTATTGTAAGGAGATTTTAAGCACTGTACAGTGTGGAAGAGGGAGGGAAGGCAGCAATGGTATAACCCCATCTTATGAGATCTCAGAAGCTAAGCAGGGTTGATACTTGGAAGGGTGACCTCCAAGGAAGACTGCAGAGAAATAGAATTGGGTGGGTAGCCATGTTTGTCTCAGTTAATTACTCTCAGCATTCCACAGTTAAGGATACATCTGCTCATCAATCTCCAATGTTGACATATTTATTTCCTTCACTATATTTCCCCCCAGAATTAAACCCAAACAAACGGTAATCTAAGCTTGTTATTCCCATCTGTTAAATACCTTCATTATGTTGTATGCTAATTTGCTGCCCACCCTCTGCCTATACGTATGGAGTGGTAACCTCCATTTCATTGTGCACATGGAAACTTACATCTTGAATAAAACTTTGTTGGTCTTAAAGGTGCCACTGGACTCAAACTTTGTCCTGCAGAGAAATGCAATGGCAAACCACCTCTGCTTCTCACCTGCCTTGATAGCCTGTTGCTTGGGTCACCTAAGTCAGCTGTGACTTGAAAGCACTTCACACACACACACACACACACACACACACACACACACACACACACACACTGTTGAAGCACTGCCACAGGAAAGCCTTCTTAGGGCCACAAACCTTCATTCGTCCAACATTGCCTCTAGTGTTTTGTGAGAACATACTTGAAGTGCAGCACCCAAACTGTCAGGTTTCATGTATCTTTGTCATCATATCTCCCCAGATACCATTCCTGCCTGGGCTTTTGTCTGTAGACACATGCTGTCAGGATCTAGGCAAAAATAGCCAGACATGTTTAATGTTTAAGTTTTCTTGTTGTTCATTTATTTACTTCATTTATACTCTACTTTTCTCCCCAATGGGGACCAAAAGCAGCTTACAACATTCTCCTCTTCTCTATTTTATCCTCACAATAACCCTGTGAAGTAAGTTGGATGAAAGTGTGTGACTGGCCCAAAGTCACCCAGCAAGATTCCATAGTGATTTACCAGTTTCTAGTCTCAGCTACATCACACTGTCTCCTTGGGAGACTCTTAAACTCTCAGAATGTCAACTTTTAACAAAGGCTTCAATAGCCCCTTGAGAGTCCTAAATCAATTAGTGAACTATCTTTTTCTCAGCATGGAAGTATGTTGATGGGGAACTCATTGCCTGATAATTTCTAACTGGCATTCAGCTGTTTAAGACACATCACTTCTAGCCATGTGAATAAAGTGCAAAACTAATACAAACTTTCTCATATGGGGGATCAAGATGATCTACGTGCAACATCTAGCCCTACAAGCCTTGCTGCTTTCAATGGCACCATTTCTAGCTGAGTATGCTCAGGACTACATTTTAAGGCAGTGATCCCCCAAACAAACTGACAATCCTAATCCAGGACCTACTGATTTGGATGGAGTTTACTTCCAGGTAAGCAACAGCCTCACTCTCAAATAAAGTCCACTGAAATTCATGGGGCATGCTGCTTCCCTGGCAATGCCTTAAGGGGCTAAGGTATAATAAGGATTTTATTGTTAATTATCCTGCCATTTTGCCCTTGAGGCAGTTTACGGAAAAATAATCTATAATGAAAATCAAATAAAAACGAAAGTATAAAACTATTAAAACCCTACTTGTTTGCCAGGTATATATTTCATTCCCTGGCTATGCCTTTAGGACTCTGTTCTATGGGAGGCTGGTAGCTTCTTTTTGATGTTCAGCCACTTAATGGTGTTCCCTCCAACCTTGTTTTGCCTGTCAAATGGAAGTGCAGGCCTTTTGCATTGACCTTCATTTTGTTACATGCCTGGAACACTCTAAGAATAAAAACTTAGCTGAAAGGCAGCAGTGTGCTTTGGCCTCTCAGCCTAAAATAATGTTTTGCATCTTTGTTCCACTTCCATAGCACATTTCAACCATGCACATATTTTAAAGACACATCATGCTATGATTTGTGTGTGTGTGTGTACTATAACTTCTGAATGTAGCCATTAAAACCATAACATGCAAACCAGAACAGTACACAGCCCATGTGATAGTGGAGAGCATGTTACAGGACTGCAGGGACCCAGGTTCAAATCCCCCACACTGTCATGAAGTTCTTTGGAGGATGGCTGTTTGGAGGATGGATGAGGTCCTCAGAGGAAGGGCAGGATAAAAATCTAACCTTAAAAAAAAAGTTTGCACCTTTCATGGCCAGATTGACTCTTGGATTGATTTGTGACCTTCAATACATAGACAAGGTAGGTTTCCGGTTTATGGCGACATGCTGGCAGACCCATCTCCCGGACCTCCCGGGGATGTGATCTGCACACCAGCGGAAAGGAGGGGGGGTGATGGGTCACTCCCCCCCCCCCGGAGCCTTGGCAAAAGGCTCCTAGCCATGGGGCTTTTGAGGGGTAACCTCTTCGCCAACGCAATGCTGGGGAATTGAGGCACTCCTTCGCCCCGATGGTCCTGCCGCTGAGTGTCCATATGGATCTAGAGCCGCTGACTGGGACAAGTCTCAGAGATTGAGAGTTTTAAACATATGCCGAGTGAGGTCGTATGACCAACAATGAACTGTGAGTCGGGTTAAAGCGAAATGAGAATTTAATAAGAAAGCTACCCCCTGGGAATGCCGAAAAAAGCGAGCGGGGGAGTGGCCCCTCCCATACGGATGAACTAAAAAACAAAATACTAAGGGGGAAGCAGAAGAAAAAGCATTGAAATCTGTTTTGAGAGACTTACCAGAGCGCCGATAAGCATATGGGCATATTTCAGAGACTTTAGCAAGTTTTCATAAAAGTAAATAATCCATAAAGATGGCGGGGAAGAGGGCAGAGAAAGACAAACCAGTAAAAGTGAAACTAGCCGGCTTGAGCCCTCGACCAGAAGAGACCACCGAGCTCTCCAAAATGTTGGCAGAGTCCTTCCGCCCTCTGCTGGACCAGATGACTAACATCGAACAACAGCTGACTAATCTAAATCAGAATCTAGCAACTCAGCAGCTCCAACTGACTGAGACTTTAAAAATAATGGAGCAAACAGCTAAGGTGAAGGAAATGGACGCCAACGCCAAAAAAGTTAAGAAAAAGGTGCAAAATCTGGAAAAGAAACAAGTCTCTGAAGAATCACAACTTTTACAGATGCAAATGGAGAAAGCAAATTTGGTCCTACGGTTTCAAGGGGTCCCAGAATTAAAAGGTGCGAATCTAAAGCAACTCCTGAGTAAAGTATTAGCCCCAGTTACAGATTTGAAAGCGGAGTATCTTGCTAGCGAAATGGATGTGGTGTATAGGTCCTATTCCGTGTACATCGAAAAGAATAATCTGCCTGGGGAAATAGTGTCTAGATTCTCAAAGCGACACGTGAGGGATTCTATCCTGAAAGCAACTACAGGAACACCCTTGAAAATCGGGAACAACACTATCAGGATTCTAAAAGACATTCCATTCGAAATAAGGAAAAAGAGAAAGAAATATAA
>NW_015174857.1:40996-47301 GCF_001447785.1 Gekko japonicus
TTTACGTGCCTTGCATTCTGTCTTTCACATGAGTCTATTGAAGAAGGATCCTGGACCGTCTCCTTGGAGACCAGAGACTACTCCTCCTCCGCCTGTCATATTGGAAGGGGATGAACATTTTGAAATAGCTGATATCCTTGATTGTAAAGTGAAACGTGGTAAACTCTGGTACCTTATCGAATGGGTTGATTTCGGTCCCCAGCACCGCGAATGGGTGGAAGAAGGGGATATTCGGGCCCCTTACCTGATTCGTAGTTTCCACAGAAGGTTCCCGGACAAACCGGGAGGTCTCCCGCCCAGCCCGGGAGGTCTCCCGCCCAGGCCGGGAGGTGTGTTGTAAGTGTATTTTAAGGGGGGCAGCTTGTCAGCAAGCTGCCATTCTGTTTTCTGTGACCTCTGTGTACATATCCTTTCCCTGTTACACCCGGCTTGGCTTCTATCATCCTGTTCCTGCTTTGGAATGCAAAAGATAACTGCTGGAGGTTGTGTGGGGGAGAAGATGCTGTAATGCTTGCCTATTGATTTTCCCAGGACTACTGCACCTGTGTTTTGTCTGATGTTCTGCCTGGTTCTCATGTACTGGGCGCGCAACCGTTTCCTTAGCCCGCCAGCGGGAAAGATATTCATTGGATCTGTATCTGTTTGAAGTTCCTTTATTATGCTTGACCTAACTGTGTATCCCCAGTTCTAACAAAGAACGTGTTTGAGTATGTCTTCAACGCTTTGAAATAAATTTTGCTTTTCTTTAAAACGTGGATTTATTCTCGATGCTTGGGGATCCAACAGCCTTTAAACTTTAGTTTTATTGTGGGATGCTCGGGGGGTTCTCTTGAATGGTTAAAACTTTGGATAAAAAGATAAAAAATTTAGCATAGCCGACTATGTTCAAAGTAATATTAGCAATTTAAGATTAACATTTATACAAGCTGTTGTGATGATTTCCTATTCTTGGGGTTTTAGTTAGTTGTGGTTTTCTTTCCTTTCTCCCAAGATGTAGTTACCCCTTCCCGATTTTTCATTGTAGTTTGTAGTATATAAAAAAATGCAAAAACTCCCCTCCGGGGGGCAAAAAAATTCATAGACAATGTAGAAAAGAAGCTCTTTGGAATTCGTGGTTGAAAGCTAAGGTTAAATCAACCACACTTTGTGGCTGGGTAAGAACATCTGGCTCAGGGTCTAGACCTTACTTATAGCCTGATTCTTTAGAGTTAGGGAATGGCAGACACCTAAGTCTATTGAAATCTATTTGTTTTAGACATGCTAGTTCAGCTTAGGGTCACGCTGTCTAGGACAGCAGCACTCCAGCTAGTACTCCTATGGAACACAGCCAGTCTTGCTGTCCAATGGGAATGTTAGCCAGCAGCCTTTTTCCTGCTTTCTTTTTCAAGGAGTTCTTATAGCACACAGCCCAAGGAGGTCAATTAAAGCCTTATTCACATGATCCTTCCACCCCACCCCTATGATTTTCCTAAGTATGATCCTCCCACAGTTCTTCATTTTAGTATCTAGTTCCATAGGCTAGGATTTAGATATTCAGTGATCACTTGCTCCAGAATTTTGCATGTTTTATTTCTGTTGTCATAAGCAGGGTAATTATCTAAAATGGTTTTAAAAATAGGGATATACAGTGCTGGAAAGAGGGAGCACATACATTTAAAACAACCAGGTATCCCTAAAAATGTGTTTAAAAGGTATGTGAGACAACAGGGACACTAACTGCAAAGCCTGTGTGGAAGTTAGGATATTGAGAAGTACAGTTATAAAAGAACCCAACCTTTAAAGGGGGAGGTGGAAAGGAAAAAGCTTAAGAGAAACTACAAGATGGGTGCATCAAGGAAGTTCTGTTTCTCACCAGGGATGTGTTCATTACGAGAGTGTATTTTAATTTTTAGCTCCTTTATTTACTATCTACCTTTCTCACTGAAAGTGGATTACAAAATACAAGAATAATGCATAGGACATCCAATAAACAGTACAATAGAAGTAATTACACGATGAGTAAACAGTGGAAATAAAAAAAGTATAAGACCATACCATCAACAACACAGATTTTGAAAGTAAAAGACAATTAAAAAAAATTATTTTACAAAATGTATGCCCTGCCTTTTTACCCTCACAGGGACCCCCAACGTGACCAACACATTAAAACATATGTAACAAAATCATATTTTAGAAAGGTAAAAACCAACCAAAAAAAGAAAAACACATCAAAATAAAGAAAACCAGAACTAAAATACATACAAAGATATAAAAACATCAACTGAAACACTGGGTGGGAAGGACGGATCACTGAGGGAATGCCATACGAAACAGCATATCTTTGCCCACTGGCGGAAGATGGCAACATAAGGAGACAGATGAATCTTCCTGGAAAGAGAATGTTATGTCCGCTGACCGCCACTAGGCACCAGAGACTTACAGCAGAGCTAGACTCTCAGAGAACAATAGGGACTAGGATCCTGAAACCTCTAGCAGGCACCAATAGGAACCTTGGCAGGAAGTTTAAACCCTCCAATGGGACCTGTGGGTTGTATATAGTTGGCTGCCTCACCGGTATTTCTTTGTTCTGTTGTGTGTGCTAGTAAACTATGAGCTGAAAATCACGCTGTGTCCTGGTTTTTCATTCGTCGAACCCACTACACAACAATGGCGACGAGGATGGGATCCTGCTGAGCTGACCGGGCCATGGAAGCATCAGAGGAAGACCGGTACCTGAGGACGATCATGGCTCCAGCTGATGAATCCTGATGAAAACGAAATGACCTCCGCGCCTTCTTCACCTCCTGCTTCACCTCCTCCACCACCTCCACACAGCACGATGGCAGTCGCTCTGGGAGCGGGACTTGTCCCTCCATTCGACTCTACCTGCCCACATCATCGGGAAGCCTGGGTCGAGGGACTCAAGTCCATCCTGATCTTTTACAAGGAAGAAGGGCCTTCTCATCGGCTCCTGTGAACCCGCTACGGTGGAGTTGGCTCGCAATCTGCTTTCCCCAACCAAGCTGGCCAATGCCTCATTCCAGGACATAATCGAGAAGCTCCAAGCCCACTTCATTCCCCGGCCATCGGAGATCGCACGCCACATGACTTTCCACTCCCGGCAACAGCAACTGTGGGAGTCTATCTCCACGTACCTGGCTGAGCTCCTCCTTTAAGTCTATTTTGAATAAGTGCTCAGTCTTCCTCCAACAGAGGTCCAGATATCCTCCTGTTTCAGTGTCTTCCTCAGGGAGTTCAACAGATATTTCCAAGCACAGGTTGCCAAATACCAAAATATTTATCCAATTTTTTCAATGAACACTGCAAAAAGTCTCTCTTAGTGAGCTCAAAGCTTCCTCCAAAGTGAAAAGAATGCACTACACAACAGAGATTTCCTGAGTTTTGCTACCACATTTGAAAAGGGTCTCTTCCAGGTTGCAACCAGCTTAATCTCAGAAGGTGGGGATACCCGAACCAGGCCTCTGAAGAGGAATGTAGTGGTTGAGTAAGTTCATAAGGGTTCCAAAACAATATAGGATTTTAAAGTCAGCACTCTAGATTGTGCTCAGAAACAAAATGGGAGCCACAGTAGCGGGCCCATAGCCAGACTCTTTATCCTAAAGGGCTCTGGGGTTCTGGGGGTGCTGCTGGTGGCTGGTGCTGGGGGAGCTTAATTTAAATTAAAAATTTAAACTCCGTGAGGGAAGGAAGAGGTCAGGCCAGGCGAGTCTTCTCCCTGCTTACTAGCCTGAAGAAGACTTGGCGGACAAGGAGGCCAGGAAGCTGCCCCCTCCCTCCCCTCTCTTCCCCTGCCAGCCAGCTGAGCAGAGAGGGGGTTTAAACTTTAAAATCCCTCTCTGGAGTCATGCCACCACTGCAGTATACCCCCCCCCACTCAGCTGGCTGGCGGGGAAGAGAGGGGGTGGCTGTGTGGCCTCCAATGCCAACAAGGGAGGAGGGAAATCTTTTGTGACTGTCCCTTTAAGGGAAGGGGTGGACCCCACAACAGCCCCACCACACCTACAGGCCAGCACAGTAGAAAGACAAAGATATGGATATGGAATGATATGGTCCCTATGACCCACTCCAGTCCACATCCTGGCGGCAGCATTTTGCACCAATTAAAAGTTTCCAAACACTTCTCAAGGAGAGCTCTATGTGGAGTGCATTGCAGGTATCTAATCTGGATGTAACCAGGGCATGCACTGGCTAACCAGTTAAAACGGGTAAAAGGCAGTCCTGGCCAAAGCTACCATGTGTTTATCTAGCAATAGGCCTGGGACCTACAGGTCCCCTAGATTCAGTTTCAACTTGTATCAGGTGTTGTACTTTTGGAAGCTCTGCCACAACTATCTATTTAGTACAGTGGTGTCAAATTTTGGAAATCTGGGGTCCCCCAATATTCATGTCCTTCACCCAATTCTTGTCATTTTAATTAATTAATTAAATTTCTAGACCGCCCTTCCCTGTAAAACAGTGCTCAGGGTGGTGTACAACAACAAAAACACAACAATAAATCAAATTCATAGTTAAAACAAAAACACAACAACTGGCCTAATTAGATGGCGCTAAGCAACTTCAGATTGTGCTGCTGCCCTGCAAGGGGGAGGCAAGAAACAGAAGTGCCAGAACAGGTAGAAACCATCACTGTCCTCATCCAAACACCTGGCGGAAAATTTCTGCCTTACAGGCTCTGCGGAACTGCATTACATCCCGCAGGGAATGGATGTTGTTTGGCAGAGAGTTTCACCAGGTTGGAGCCGGGGCAGAAAACACCCTGGATCTGGTCAACGACAGCTGGATATCTCTCAGGCCAGGGATCACCAGTAAGTTCTTATCTGCAGAGCACAGTGCTCTTCTAGGCGTTTACTAGGAGAAGTGGTCCCGAAGATACGCGGGTCCCAGGGCCTTAAAGGTTAATACCAGAACCTGATTCAGTACTCCACCTAGAGCCAGTGTAGCTCGTGCAGCACAGACTGAATATGTGCAGTTTGTGGGATTCCCTTAAGGACCTGTGCTACTGCATTCTGGACCAGTTGGAGTTTCTGGGTCAGTCTCAGGGGTTAGCCCTGTGTAGAGCAAGTTACAGTAGTCTAGTCTGGAGGTGACTGTTGTGTGGATTACTGAGGCTCGGTCAAGGTGACACAGATAGGGAGCCAGCTCCCTGATCTGGCGTAGCTGGAAAAACATCAGTCTGGCAGCATTTGTGATCTGGGTCTCCATTGATAGGGAGGCATCCAGGACCACACACCCAGGCTCTTGACAGTTGGTGCCAGTATTTGTTGTTGTTCAGTCGCACAGTCGAGTCCGACTCTTCGCGACCCCATGGACCAGATCATGCCAGGCCTTCTGGTCTTCCGCCGTCCTCTGAAGTTTGCTCAACTTCATGTTCGTTGCATCTATGACACTGTCCAACCATCTCATCCTTTGCCGTCCCCGTCTTCTTTGACCTTCAATCTTTCCCAGCATCAGGGTCTTCTCCAGTGAGTGCTCCCTACTCATTTGGGGGCCAAAGTATTTGAGCTTCAGTTTCATTATCTGGCCTTCCAGGGAACAGTCAGGGTTGATTTCTTTTAGGATTGACTGATTTGATCTTCTTGCAGTCCAAGGGACTCTCAAGAGTCTTTTCCAGCACCATAGTTCAAATGAATCTATTTTTCGGCGCTTGGCCTTCCTTATAGTCCAACTCTCGCAGCCATACATGACTACTGGGAATACCATTGCTTTGACCATGTGGACTTTTGTTGGCAGGGTGATGTCTCTACTTTTTATCATGCTGTTTAGGTTCGCCATCGCTTTCCTCCCAAGGAGCAGGCGTCTTTTAATTTCATGGCTGCTGTCACAGTCTGCGGTGATCTGGGATCCCAGGACTTCCCCTTCTATTTGCCAAGGAGTGATGGGGCCGGATGCCATGATCTTAGTTTTTTTGATGTTGAGCTTCAAGCCCACTTTTGCGCTCTCCTCTTTTACCCTGAGCAAGAGGCTCTTAAGGTCCTCTTCACTTTCTGCCATTTGAGTGGTATCGTCTGCATATCTGAGGTTGTTGATCTTTCCCCCAGCAATCTTAATTCCCGCTTGTGATTCATCCAGGCCAGCATTTCGCATGATGTACTCTGCATATATATTAAATAAGCAAGGTGACAATATACATCCTTGTCGTACTCCTTTTCCTATGCTAAACCAATCAGTTGTTCCATATCCGGTTCTAACTGTCGCTTCTTGACCCTTATACAGGTTTCTCAAGAGACATGTGAGGTGGTCTGGTACTCCCATCTCTTCAAGGCCCTGCCATAGTTTGTTGTGATCCACACAGTCAAAGGCTTTAG
>NW_015174857.1:47454-52537 GCF_001447785.1 Gekko japonicus
ATGCTTTCTAAGGCCCATTTGACTTCACATTCCAGGATGTCTGGCTCGAGGTCAGTGATTATACCATCGTGGTTGTCAAGGACATCAAGGTATTTCTTGTATAGTTCTTCTGTGTATTCTTGCCATCTTTTCCTAATCTCTTCTGCTTCTGTTAGGTCCCTACCGTTTTTATCCTTTATCATGGCCAGCTTTGCATGGAACGCTTCCTTGATTTCTCCAATCTTCTTGAAGAGATCTCTAGTCCTTCCCATTCTATTGTTTTCCTCTATTATCTTGCATTGTTCATTCAGGAAGGCCTCCTTATCTCTCCTTGGTGTTCTCTGGAAATCTGCATTCAGTTGGGTAAATCTTTCCTTTTCACCTTTGCCTTTCGCTTTCCTTCTTTCCTCTGCTATTTGTAAAGCCTCATCAGACAGCCGCTTTGCTTTCTTGCATTTCTTTTTCTTTGGGATGGTGGTGATTGCTGCCTCCTGTACAATGTCACGAACCTCCGTCCATAGTTCTTCAGGCACTCTGTCTATCAAATCTAGACCCTTGAATCTATTCTTCACCTCTACTGTATATTCTTCAGGGATGCGATCTAGGTCAAACCTGAATAGCCTAGTGGTCTTCCCAATTTTCTTCAGTTTAAGTCTGAATTTTGCAATGAGTAGCTCATGATCTGAGCCACAGTCAGCTCCAGGTCTTGTTTTTACTGACAGTATTAGGGGCATACCATCAAGGACCAGAAGTCAGCACCCCAAACCCCAGAACCTCCGTTTTAGCAGGATTCAGACTCAGCTGGCTCTGTTTCAACCATCCCACCTCAGCTTCCAGCCCCTCAGCCAAATTCACTGGGGTGGTATCTGGCTGGCCGCCCATCAACAGAAATAGCTGGGTGTTATCAGTGTACAGATGACACTGATGACACCCTAACCTGAAACCCCACACCAGTTGGGTGAGGGGGTGCATGTAGATGTCAAACAACATTGGAGAGGATTGCCTCCTGAAGGACCCCACATACTAAGGGGTGCCTGGTTAACACCTTCTCTCTTAGTGCCACCCTCTGTCCCAACCTTGGAAAAATGAGGTAAGCCACTTCAAACCTACCCCACGAATTCCTACGTTGGTGAGGCGGTAGGTCAAAAGATCATGATCGACTTTGTCAAATGCCACTGTAAGATCAAGCAATAACAGCAGTGGTGACCTGCCTTGATCCAGCTGATTGTGGAGATAGTCTGTGAGGGCAACTAATGCTGTCTCAGTCCCATCGCTGGGGCAGAAGCCAGACTAGAATGGGTCAAGTGCCGATGTGTCTCCCAGGGAATTCTGGAGTTGTTCTTCCACTGCTCTCTCAATTACCTTACCCAGAAATGAAAGATTCAAGACTGGGCAGTAATTGGAAGTATCCATGGGATCCACAGATGGCTTCTTTAAGAGCGGTACTACCACAGCCTCTTTTAATCCCTCTGGATAGACCCCCAAATCCAGGGACAGATTGATAATGTCCACTAGGAAATCCCGTATTCCTTCACCGCCAGCTTTCACCAGCCATGAGGGACACGGGTCTAAGAGGCATGTGGTCGACCTAACTGCACCCAGAATCCTGTCAACATCGGCCCGGGAGAGTCAGCTGAAGCTGGCAAATACCGAATCCAAAGACAGCCAAGGGGCACCAGTTCACATACTGTATCAATATTGGCTGGGAGGCCATAGCAGAGTGACAGGACTTTATCTGCAAAAAAGCCCACCACCCTTTAAGGGGTGGCACAAGGAATGTATAACCCATGGAGGCTTTTATCCTCTAATGAACTCAAAACAGTACAGTGGGAACCACATCTGCTATCCCTTAAAAGCAAATTGAAGGGAAAAGTGCTTGTCTGTGTATGGGCCAACAAGGTCAGGTCTCAACAAGTAACTCATTTTTTACAACTATGCCAAGGTCTATTCAGTTTCATCTGATGGACACCAGAGAAAGCAAGGAACTTCCTTATCGGCTAATAACTTCTAGCAAGAAGATGGTTGAATAGGGTGGGAAGAAACCTGGAAAAACTCTTGGAACTTCCCATATGGATAGACCAGTATTACACACAATCTAAGCTCCCACTGTTCAACAGAAAACTGCTAAAAACTGGGACAAACGAGTGGTATTTCTATGGTGGAATCCTTTACATTGATAAATACAGTAAGAACAGGTTCAATTTTAAACCAGAAGTAACTATGACGACTGTATTAAGACTGTACCTCCTTGGTATTACTGAGCCAACTAGAGTTCCTGCAGCCGAACTACTGGAATCCTGCTAAGTAATCACAATGTTTTCCAGCTAGTTTTCTGAGGTGATCTGGAAGCCTTGTGACTGTGAGCAGTAGTGATTCTAAGAGCTCCTGCCTTTCAAAGGAAGAAGACAATTCCATCACTTTACATAAAGCTGAGAATTCCTGTACTGATTCCTCGAAAACTGAAAGGTCTCCATTTTCACCTTAACAGGATGGGAAGGCACTTCCTCGCTATCCTGACGGAGGACTAGTGTATTCTCATGGACCCCAGGGGTCTCCTATCTGGTTTGAGATCTAGTACATTTTTATCCTGCCTTTTCGCCCAGGATCTCTGGGGGGTGTACTGTCTTTCTCCTTTAACTAACAACCCTGGGGAATAGGTCCAAGGTTACCCAGTGAGATCCCTGCCACCAAGGGTAGTGTTACCATATTTTTGAGAAGCAAAAAAAGAGAACATATTTCCCAACTGGGTACTTCAAACATGTGATCACTGTGACAATTCTCAGAAAGTGACAACCCAGAAAGCAGGCTTTTTCATCAGTTTTTTAAAAATGAGCTCAAAAGAGGACAGACACCGAAAAAAAGCCCCTTGGTTAGGGTTACCAGATGTCATCTTTTTGAGGATATCTGGTGGTAACCCTAATCAAGGGGCTTTGAACTCTCCTATGCTATAGGAGACCACCTCACATGTCTCTTGAGAAACCTGTATAAGGGCCAAGAAGCGACAGTTAGAACCGGATATGGAACAACTGATTGGTTCAGCATAGGAAAAGGAGTACGACAAGGATGTATATTGTCACCTTGCTTATTTAATATATATGCAGAGTACATCATGCGAAATGCTGGCCTGGATGAATCACAAGCGGGAATTAAGATTGCTGGGGGAAAGATCAACAACCTCAGATATGCAGATGATACCACTGTAATGGCAGAAAGTGAAGAGGACCTAAAGAGCCTCTTGCTCAGGGTAAAAGAGGAGAGCGCAAAAGTGGGCTTGAAGCTCAACATCAAAAAAACTAAGATCATGGCATCCGGCCCCATCACTCCTTGGCAAATAGAAGGGGAAGTCATGGAAGTAGCGACAGACTTCACGTTCCTGGGATCCCAGATCACCGCAGACTGTGACAGCAGCCATGAAATTAAAAGACGCCTGCTCCTTGGGAGGAAAGCGATGGTGAATCTAAACAGCATAATAAAAAGTAGAGACATCACCCTGCCAACAAAAGTCCGCATGGTCAAAGCAATGGTATTCCCAGTAGTCATGTATGGCTGCGAGAGTTGAACTATAAGGAAGGCCAAGCGCCGAAGAATAGATTCTTTTGAACTATGGTGCTGGAAAAGACTCTTGAGAGTCCCTTGGACTGCAAGAAGATCAAATCAGTTAATCCTAAAAGAAATCAACCCTGACTGTTCCCTGGAAGGCCAGATAATGAAACTGAAGCTCAAATACTTTGGCCACCAAATGAGAAGGGAGCACTCAATGGAGAAGACCCTGATGCTGGGAAAGATTGAAGGTCAAAGAAGACGGGGACGGCAAAGGATGAGATGGTTAGACAGTGTCATAGATGCAACAAACATGAAGTTGAGCAAACTTCAGAGGACGGCAGAAGACAGGAGGGCCTGGCGTGATCTGGTCCATGGGGTCACGAAGAGTCGGACTCGACTGTGCGACTGAACAACAACATGCTATAGCATGCTGGCTCACATAGCAGTTTTTTTTTTTTTTTGGCGGAATTATCTGATAAGGGCCTACCGTCATCCCAAGATGCCACACATGAAACTGCCTTATACTGAATCATGCCCCTAAGTCCATCAAAGTCAGTATTGTCTACTCAGACTGGCAGTGGCTCTCCAAGTTCTCAGACACGTCTTTCACATCACTTACTGCCAACTGGAGATACGGAGGACTGAACCTGGGACCTTCTGCACACCAAACAGATGCTCTGCCACTGAGCCACACAGCACCTCCAAAGATCAGTGAAGTTCTGAGATTATCAAACGGGCCCTTTGAACGACAATTTGAAGGTGTGCAAAGTCCCCTTTTAAACAAACCAGCTGCTTTTGAATCACAGGAGAACTGTGGCAAATCGATGAGTAACAGCCCCCCCTGCACTCGGGAATTAGCCCCAAAGACCTCGTTGAGTACCAGATGCAAAGGAGAAAGACTGGAAGTAGACCAATGGCCTGGGAGTCCCATATAAAGGAGAGCCCGCATCAAGGGGCGGGCCAGTGGCAGAGAACGGAGCAGCTGAGTGGCCGCTTTGCTCTCAGTCTCCACCTTTCCTTCTAGCTTTGCGCCAACCCGCTGGAAACCTACATTCCTTTGGCGGCGGCGGCGGCTTCTCGCAAGCTGCCTCTCCAACCTAACTTTCCTCCAACCACTGTGGCGACTCCTCCCGGCAGAACACACCCACTGCCGGGATCCAAGCCCTCCACGGCTTCGGCCTCCACCTCTTCTCTCAGCCGGGCGGCTCTTCGTCGCCCCGGCCTTGTTCCCACTTGAATGGGCGACGGTCAGGGGGAGTTGCCGCGCACGTGTGAAACGCCCGAGAACTTAACTGTGGTTGGAACTACAAGGCCGGGGGTGGTGGTGAGGTTGCGGCTTGCTCACCTAATAGAGACGCTCCCCTTTCAGGCCCGTCCCCCCCCTTCCCGCCTTAGGCAGCTATTGGGGGGGAGTCGCGCAAAGGCATCATTGTGGGCTCCCACTCCCTGCTGCCTTTTGATGGGATCATCCTTCCCGGGTATAAAAATTAGAGGAGGGGGGGGGGAAGAGAAAAAGAAAGTCCCAAGTCAAGTCCCCGACGTCTCCAGCCTTGCAGTCGCA
>NW_015174857.1:52759-123822 GCF_001447785.1 Gekko japonicus
CCCGGCCTGACTCCCCCTCCCTGGTGAATTTCCTGCCTCCTCACCAAACTTCTTCAAACTTTCCCCAGTGCTGCTGGGACGCGAGCGTGTTTCTCAGGCGGAGGAGGAGTCACCCCTCCGAGATTCTTCTCTCCCAGTCCCGACAAAACTAGCCACTATCCCGATCTTCCCCATCTCCCATTGTGTACATATTATTGGGAGGGGGGGAGAGTTGCAGCGGTCTCTCGGGTAAAACTTTTCTTTCCCTTCCCTTTGAATCTTTTGGTTTGAGACTGGAAGCTTCGTCCGTCCTTGGCCAGCTTCCTCGGGATTTTGCACAAAAGCCTGACTTGCCCCTTTTCCGAGGGGAGAAAAACCTGGGGGGATTCCAGTGACTTTTGCGCCTTGGGAGAAGCAGTTGCCTACGGGTGACTCGAAGACGTTTGAAGCAGGTAAGCCGCAGCTGCAACAGTTGGGGTGGGGGGGATTGCTTGAAGTTTCTGAAGCTGAATTGCGGGCAGGCTTGCTGTGTTAGCAGTTGATCCATCAGGGCATCATTTAACGACTGCAAAGTACAAGCTTGTCATAAAGCACTTTTATAGTGTGTTGTTTTGCATTTAAAAAAACCCCCTTCGGTCTGTAATGTGGAACCGGTTAACGTGCAGTTATTGAGGCAAGATGGTGCTTCTGGTTTTATTTCTTGCTGAAACTTTATTTTGGTTTAGACTTGTTAACCTGCTGGTTTAGTGTGCAAAGGCTGAATTGAGAATGAAGGCCTTTTTGAACCAAGTATAACCTGCCCCCCCCTTAAAACTTTTATTCATGTTTCATTAAATGCCTGTAAACAGGATAACTTTTCTCACTATCTGGCTTCTGAACCCTGCAGCAGCGTGACTCTTTGCTCAGTTTCCAGTCACCCTCCCACACTGTTGGGTGGATTTACCTTCTCGCTCTTTGTTAGCTACCAGTCAAGTCTGTACTGGTCATTTGTCTTTGGCAAACAGTGTGACAAGAAGTTAGGAATGCAGTGGGATCTGCTCCTGTTCCTTATGGGACAGAAATCCATTAATCTCAAAAGTTTTTCCAAAGCTATGTATGAAGGTATGAGTCACTAGACACACAAAATAGATGTGTGTGTAGTGTGTGTCTAAGGCTTGTAAATGGGATGAGGTTTGCTACTTTTGAACTCTGTGGGTAATGTTAGTGAAGGGCCTTTTGATTACAAGTTTGTCTCTTTGCAATCTTGAGTAATGTACATAATGAAAGGTGCAGATAATGAAAGGAAGAAGAATCATATTTGTAAAATGTTGCTTAACTTCTTGTGTGTCTCTCTGTCTCACACACACATTTTCCGTGGGTGCACAGTTGAAGGAGGTCATGCAGAACCAGGAATTGTTAACAAACAAGTGTGTCCTCGTGCATTGGATTTTGCAAGTTCTAACTGCAAAGTGCTTGTGTGCATGAGTGGTTTTAAGGTCAGGTACAAAAGTGGCAGTGTACAAGATTAGGTTCGCCTAGGTCACTGTCCTAAGAACATAAGAAGAGCCCTGCAGGATCAGACCAGTGGTCCATCTAGTTCAGCATCCTGTCTTATACCATGGCCTGTCTCATACAGTGGGCCAAGCAGTTTCAACAGCCAACAACAAGTCCTGCTTCCAGCAGTCTACATCAAGATGCAAGGAGGGCGTCAGGGGCATGGTTCCTACCCCCATTTGTCCCTACAGTCTCATAGCTTTCATATATTTGCTTGTTGACTGGTTGCTACAAGTCTGTAGCTAATGCCATCTTTAACACCTGTAATTCCCAGTGGGCACCTGAAATGGTTCAGCACTAGTTCCGCTTAATGTTACTGGGTGATACCGCCAGGCACAACTCACTGGATTCTGGCCACTTGAAGGTAGGGGCAAGGGCATGAAAAAGAATTGCAAGGCCTTTTTCCTTCCACCCTGAGCCAAGAGCTCAGGGTTATATCATTATTTCATTATTATTTGGCTGGTTCACACAATCTCATGCTCCACTTAATTTCTCTATGCTTTGTTATTATACACTAGCTAACCACCAGTTGGAAGTGTGAACTGCCTCTATGGAAAAGCAGTGAGTGTGTGGGTGTGAAAGCCTACTCTTTTTGGGTAGGTGGGGTTGATGTGGCCTATTGTATAATCTGGAGTATATTTTAAATGTATGTATATGTTATTGGCCTCTTTAGAGAGTCTTTTGCTATGGACAAACAAGGATGAATGCTGTTTCTATCATGTTGAATCTGTGATGGCCTTATTCACATGTGATTTGTTGCTTTATGTTGTAGTCAGTCACTGGCATACCATGTGTGAATCAGCCACTCTGTGAAGTAAGTTAGGCTGAGAAGTAGTGCTCTGTCTCAAGTGGATTACTGGCCTTTGGGGTGTCCCATAACCAAGCCCAACATTCCATTAATCCATTATTCCATTAATGATTATTTTAGGATATGATACCTTGTAGATACAATGTACGAGGATCTGGATGTATTTTCTTTGCACAGTTGTTTTTCGGAGTGTTCTCATTTTGTGACTTTTCCTGAACAAGTAGGCAGATGATGCTGGTGTCCCTCCCTGTTGACTGATGATGATGAGGGTGGAATCTGGGGTACAAGAAATTCTATGCTCACTGATTTGAGTATTGAGATTGAACTCAGTGGATCCTATGTAACCATGCTTAGGATCACAGCGCAGGTTGATTAATCATATCAGTTTTAATTGATTAAATTACTTAAATTTGCATATAAAAACAGTAGCTTTGAAAGCAAAAAACATTTTTTTAGCTTATACATGTATTTATTGTAGCAGATGTCCTGTTAAGAGGTATGAGTTTCCTTATGTTGAGTATAGTTAACCTTTTTAAAAATATCTGCTTATTAGGGAACATATTATAAGTTGATCAAAAGCTGTTAGAATTCTGGATTAGAATCTGGGGGACTGGGATCTGATGAAGGGAGCTTCGACTCTTGAAAGCTTGTACCCTCCCCCCCATTGGTCTCTTAGGTGCTACTAGACTTGAATGTAGCTGTTCTACTGCAGACCGTCATGGCTTCCCTCTGAAACTAGGTTGAAATCTCGACTCTGTCATCGATGCTTGCTGGGTGCCCTTGGGCCAGTCACACACACTCTGCCTAACCTACCTCAAAGGGTTGTTGGAAGGATAAAATGGGTGAGAAGCAATGTTCCCTTTAAGCTGTAGAATCTTGCGAGCAAAAATTCTACTTTGTGAGCTACTGGTGTTAAAGTTGTGAGCAACTGACCTGGCTGCTGCATAAATTAGTTTGCTCCAGAGCCCTCCTTCCTGAGCGAAGACAAAAATGTGTGAGCCAGAGGCTAAGAAATTGTGAGCTAGCTCACACTAACTCAGCTTAGAGGGAACAGTGGTGAGAAGAATGATGTAAGCAGCTTTGGGTTCCATCGGGGAGAAAGACAGGGTATCAGTTCATAAACCGAGTTAATACCTTGGTCCTTAAACATGTTTATTTGGAAGTAGATCCGACATTGTAGTAAGGCTGCTGGCAATAGTAGTTTTACGTCGATAGCAATAAGCTGGACTATTATTTCTACAATGCAGACAATTGCCTACGCACTGTACAAAAGTGAAATAAAAACACCAAAGCCTTCACTATTTGCTTTGAAATCTAAAACAGAGGTAAAGGTTCCCTTGCTTGAAAGCCAGTCGAGTCTGACTCTAGGGTTGCCGTGCTCATCTCCGTTTCAAAGCCGAAGAGCCAGCGCTGTCCGAAGACGTTTCCGTGGTCATGTGGCCAGCCTGACTAAACACCAAGGTGCACGGAATGCTGTTACCTTCCCACCGAAGTGGTACCTATTTATCTACTTGCAATTTCTTGCTTTCGAACTGCTAGGTTGGCAGGCGCTGGAACTAGAGACGGGAGCTCACTCCGTCATGCGGCAACTCGGGTCTTGAACTGCTGAACTACTGACCTTCCACAGCCTGCAGTTCAGCGTCTTAACCACTTGAGCCACCGCAGCTCCTAAAACAGAGGTAGACAAGCTTTTTGGCCTGATGTCCAACATCCCTTCCCCCCCGCAATATTCTCCCTGGGAGGTTGGTGATGTGCTGGTAAACAGAACCAAGTAGGGAGAGTTGAGAGTTGGGCCAGACACATTGGGAGGAAGCACAGCCCCAGGGATGATGTCAGCAGCATCCTTGGGCCCAGCTGGAGGTTGTTTGGGAGGTAGCAATGGGTATCAGCCATGCCTGTGGCAATGACAGTGCCTTGTCTGCTTTCGTAGAGAACCAGGCGTGGATGCTGAGTCAAATGGTCTAGCATGCAGCTCTTTGACATGCATGCCAGAGATGGCCTATCCCTGATCTAAAGTAAAAACACACGTGCTTTGTTTATTAAATATTTATATATTTATATCCCAGCTCTCCAACAATAAGCTCATTGGCAGCTTACAGTAAACTCAAACAATACAATACCACTCATGAAATTATAGTCATCAGTGTAGAACCGTGATTGCAGTAAAAATGGGGAGGGAGTTCCATAAGCAAGCCACGACATGGAGAGGGGTGAGGGAGAGATATAGGAAGATGTTGTGTGACGGCAAAATATTTATTTGAAAGAATCGGATGTATGTGTGTGTGGTCAGCTTGGTGCTGAAGAGGTGGCTATTGACTCTTCAGGTGACGTGACATGAGGCAGTATTTATTTTTATTTTATTTATTTATGTCTCCTTTCCACCCATTCATCTTCATATTGGTGGCAGCTCAGTCCAAATCTCCAGATGACCTCTCGTAGTAGCTTGTTGAAAAGCATGGGGGACAAGATGCAGGCCAAGTGTCTAGGGCCAGAACAGCCATCCCCCAGCACCACACGCTGAAACTTACCCTCGAAGTAGGACTGGAACCACATAAGAACAGTGCCTCCCTGTCCCATTTCTGAAAGGCAATCCAAAAGGATACCAAAACATCAAAAGCTTCCGAGAGGTCCAGGAGACAAGGTTGCACTTTCCCTGTCCATCTCCAAGGTGACCATGGCTGTTTCAGCCCTATAACCAGTCGTTCCAGTCCCCAAGCAATAAGTTTCCCCCCCTGGTCAGATTGAGTTTAGTGTCTTTTATCTACCTCAACTGGTTTGCTTGCTGTGACCAGTGATCAAAAATGTAATCTCACCATGGTGTTCCATGCTCTAATCCAGAGGTGTTGAACTCATTTGTTACGAGGGTTGGATCTGACATAAATGTTGCTTTGTCGGGCCGGGCCATGTGTGCCATAAATGTTATGCCAGGTACCAGCGATATAAACTTTATAAATGACTTAAGCAAACCCCATTAATGGTATTGTTTTTAAACTCAGAATCCAAACAGAAGCATTTGATTCCTAGGAATGAAAGCAATTGATTATTAGGAAATCCACAAAAGCCCCAATAAACGTATTTAATTATGTACAAGGTTTTCCCCAAGGGATACCATAAGGGGGGTAATCTTACATTTCCATACAAATTAGTTACTTTTTGTATATGCAGCACATTTAGGAGATGAGTCATCTTCCTTGCAAGTAAATAAGTTAGTTTTTCAGCAGCCCCCCCCCATATGCCCAGCCTCAGCATCCATTTCCTGCTCTTTGTTTCTTCTCTTCCCCGTCCTATCTCTGAGGATCTTGAGGTCTTCTCCCTTCACGGCCCCATCCCCACCAACCTTGTGAGGTGGTCCAGGCTGAGTGACTGTCCCCAGGTGACCCAGATGACAGGGTCCTGGCTATGTAGTGCTGCCTATGTAGTGCTCAAGTGGTTAAGATGCTGAACTGCAGGCTGTGGAAGGTCGGTAGTTCAGCAGTTTGAGACCCGAGTGTGCCACATGATGGAGTGAGCTCCTGTCTCTAGTTCCAGCTCCTGCCAACCTAGCAGTTCGAAAGCAAGAAATTGCAAGTAGATAAACAGGTACCACTTCGGTGGGAAGGTAACAGCATTCCGTGTGCTTTGGTGTTTAGAATTGCCAACCACATGACCACGGAAACGTCTTTGGACAGCGCTGGCTCTTCGGCTTTGAAACGGAGGTGAGCACCGCAACCCTAGAGTCGGATTCGACTGGCTTTCGAGCAAGGGAACCTTTACCTTTTACTGAAATGTGTTTTATGTAGTGCTGCCTTTGAAAACTGTTCAGAAACCTCAGTGGGTCCAAAATGCAGCAGCCAAGGGTTGGTTACAGGGATTATATCACACATACTGAAAGATCTGTTTCCAGGCACAACCCAGAGTGCTGGTTCTCACCCATAAAGCCCTTAAATGGCTTGGGGCCAGGGTACCTGAAGGACCATCTCCTCCCATACTATCCTGCCCACCAGTTAAGATCTGCCTTTCAAGCCCTGTTTTCTGTGCTGCTGCTTTCTGAGTGTGGTGAGCAGTGACAAGAGACAGGACACTTTCTGTGATGGCACCTTGAACTCTGAAATGCCCCCCCCCCCCCCGCCTGGTGCCTACTTTCCTTTCTTTTAGGTGTCGGGCCAAAATACATCTTTTAACTCAGACTTTAAATTGGTTTTTTTAAAATATTACCAGCTTTTTAATTATCTGCCTCTGTCTTGTGGATAGTTGTTTAATGGCTTCATTTTAACACTGATTTCGTTTTCATTGTAAGCTATCTCAAGCAGGACTCGAAAGAGGTG
The DNA here is from genome assembly GCF_001447785.1 of Gekko japonicus. Taxonomy (NCBI): domain Eukaryota; kingdom Metazoa; phylum Chordata; class Lepidosauria; order Squamata; family Gekkonidae; genus Gekko; species Gekko japonicus. Next base: position 59,384 of record NW_015174857.1, read on the forward strand.
ACATAGAAACATCCTAAATAAATAAATAGGTGCCACCATGAATCTACGCCAGTCATAACATGTTGGGAGGTCCCATGCTAAGCATCCTCCCATGAGGTATTTGTGAATTTCATTCATTGTGCAGAGGCTTGGACTAGATGACCCTGGAGAGCCCTTCCAACTCTATGATTCTATGATGGAGGCAGCTGCTTCCCAAAGGGTGCTTTCCGCAGATACAAAGATGACGTCTCCTAGGCTCAGGACCTCCTGAAGCAAGGAAATCTGGGGGAGAAGAAATGTTTGATTTCAATTGACAAAGAAAGGGGAGGGTTTTCTCTGTGGGTTGTTCTAGGGAGAGGTTTCCAAGCCCACAGACACAAGAAAGTCTGCATCTATGACTAAGCCAAAGGTGTATGGTTGTGATGCAGTTGTCTGGTATTACCTCAGTGCATTACTGGTTAGTCAGCTGGTAGCAAGTTTTTTCTATTCCATTCAACACCCTTTGGATTTTACCCCCAGGATTCAAGCTGCAAGTGGATACCAGGAAAACCATTGGTGGGCACCATAGTACTTTGTGGCTCATGGGCTTAAGCCATATGGAGTCTTTTGCTCTGTATTTGTGGTGGGCTTTCTCTCCTGTTGTGCACACTGTGACTTGAATTGTGTTTGATCATCTCTGGAGGATCAGAGGTCTTGCTTTCTGTGATTTGTTCCTTACAGGTCTCTAACATTCTAGGCAGAGGTCATTTCGGGGGGGAACGCGGGGGATCGCAGTTCCCCTGGGTGAGGTGCGGGGGGCAGGGCCCATGACGAAGCCCCGCCCCCTGCTTCCGGTCACCCCGTTTCCGGCCCTCATTCAGCCAGGAGGAAGCAGGAGAAGAGGGAGGGTAAGTTGCTTCCTCCCCGCCTCTCCTCACCCCTGCCTGCCTGGGGCCAGGGAGGGCCTTGGCAGAGCTTCCTCGCACTCCCGCCGGCCTTGCAGGTCCACCGCCAGGCCCCTGATGTCAGGGTGTGTGGCATATGCTAATGAGTTATGCTAATGAGTGTCCCTAGCTCTTTTTCTACGAAATGACCCCTGATTCTAGGTCTTAACTAGATTGTAGATCAGGCTGTAAGGCTGAATTTTTGTGATCAGCCAATACCACATTATAAGTTTCTCCATTACTATTTGCTGTTTACACATGCTACAAGTACTCTGGGGTTAAGAGTGTCTGACAGACATTAGGAATCTTTAACTACAAAACGTTTTCATTGAAAATGGGATAACTGAAAAATCTTCCCTTTGTTATTTGAAGAAGCTGTGTGCTCTGGCTGTCAAGGTTCTGAAAAACCCTTCAACTGTTGAACTGAATATGAGCAATGTCCTTGAGGTAGTTGGGTATCCTGGCTCTTAAAGTTCTAAAGCTCCTCAGCCACAGAATATGTGCTCTTCATGAACTTCTGAGGAGTGGTTCTGCCAGCCCTAGGAAGCTGTTGCATTATACTTGTTACATTTAAACATACAGTGTGAATGGCTGAAGCTATATATAGATTGATACAAAATGTAAATGTTCAAATATAACAATTTTATTAATAGATGTAACAGGAGTCTTGTAATTTTCCTGTTTTGAAGAGGACCCTCTTCAGAGAATGTGTATAATGATAACTGAAGAACTTTTACATTTTGTAACTAGGAAACATTTTAAAAACATCTCAGATCAGAGAAGCCTTACTAGCCAAGATGTTTCCCGCAGATGTATTTGAACACGTACACTTTGTTCTTATAACATATTCTTGCAGTATTTATCATATGTACATATTGATCTATTATTGTAGTGGTGTGCTTCAGCATTTGTGTTTTTGATTTTTGTACACAGCTGTTCCTTGTGATCATCACAGAAATTGGTTGAGACTGGCTACCTGTCAATCATTTGTTCTTCTATTCCTATTGAACTTCTGGTGGACTTCCAGCGTTTCATTTTAGTTCTGTGCCGTAGCTGCTTCCATTCATAAGCACTTGCCTACTATATACCAGTATCTGCCAAAATTCTAAGGGCATTTTTACTCCAGTTCATAGGTGAATGAACGTGTTTCCATGATGCATCTGTCAATGTCGATACTACTTTTAATCACAGTTGTGGCATACAAGAGACCTGTGTCTTCACAGCTTGATCACCTACATGCTATGTTCAGTACTAGGAGAGATACTGAATGTCAGTGAAACCTTTCAAAATAATTGATGGTGCTTTAAATTGTGTGCGGTACAGTTGACACTTTACATTTAATGGCTTCTATTGACCGTTCCAAGCATAAAACAACTGAGTAGCCAAAAATAGATGGTGTATCGGGACTGCATGGCAGAGCGATAATCAGACTGACTGCGTGTGATGTAGCTGAAGAATCCCTTGCCTTTTCCTCACTTGAGGATATGGGAAACGCAATTTTCCAAGAGTTGCTGTATTTTATTTATTTATTTTGTCATATAGGTTGGCTTATGTTGATGAAAGGGGCATTCTGTTGAGAAGCCAGCTTTTTAGTGGGAACCTGTTTATTGTTTAGTTCTGAATCTGATGCAGTGTTATTTGATGAAAACTTGGGACATTGAGTTCTAGTGCTCAGTACTGGCGTTTGTCTGCACTGTAGCTGAGAACTGCAGTCCTAGACAGCTGTCTCTATATCTGTTTGCAAGTCTTATAAATGGGTATAGATGGACAGTGTACTGCCCAATGCAGTGTACTGTCCAGGAACTGTATGTGTGCAGTTGATAAACATTTAGGCCTGTTTGATATGGCAAAAACAAATGTTAAGAACATATTATTAAGAAGTGCTCAAACCATTGTTCCATTTAGTCCAGCATCCTGTTTCATGCAGTGGCCGCTCCAGCTAGTTGCCCTGGCAGGACTGCAAACAAGGAACAGAGGCCAATTTTGTGCTACTTGAGAGGACAGAAAGACATAAATAATCCAACCATTTTCCTCAACCAGTTGGCATGCTACATGCTGATGGGAAGAGGAGTGTTAAGATTTGATGTATTTGTTCGAGGTTGCACATTCAGTACAGAGTTGCTTGCATGACTGGGGCTTCTGCCTGCAGGTAGTTGTAATACACAACTGCCTATTTTGCAGCATGAGGGGAGTGCTAAGGCTGAAATCAGATTATATTTAGAGTTAACAGTTTACTGGCCTACATGCCAGTTTGGTGTAGTGGTTAAGTGCGTGGACTCTAGACTCTAAGCTGGGAGAACCAGGTTTGATTGCCCACTCCTCCACTTGCAACTGCTGGATGACCTTGGGCAAGCCATAGTTCTGCTGAAAGAGGCGGTTGCGGAATAGCTCTCTCAGCCCCACCTACCTCACAGGGTGTGTGTTGTGAGGAGGGGGAAGGGAAGGGAAAGGAATTTGTAAGCCGCTCTGAGACTCCGAGTGAAGGGCAGGGTATAAATCCAATCTCCTTCTCCTCCTCCTCCTCCTTATGTTCTTGCTATGTGGTTTGAGTCAAGGGACCACAGCTAACTAAGGGTTTTTGGCCCAGGTTGTATAGTTTAAAAAATATTAAATATTATATCATTTAATTAACCATGCAGACCTTGAAGACTATATAGCATCTTCGCCACCAGCTGACTGCAGAATCAAAACCTGTCTGAAGAACAAATACAGTCATTATCATGGTGTTGCTTGTTTTTTTGGGGTCACGAGGATTATTTCCACATGGGTTATTTGCCTTGGATTTTGGATTTACAATTAGCAGGAGTCCAGGGATGGGGGTGGCAGGGACATGATGGGTACCCAGAAGTGACATCACACCTCTGTAGGAACTTCTGGAAACGCTATGGTAACCATAGTGTTTCCAGCAAATCATAGAGAAGACAGATGTCACTTCCAAGTTTTCCTCAGAAATGATGTCACACCATTGGTCTGACAGCGATTTCCCTCCCCCAGTTTTTCTTCTGCTGCCTCTTGGAGTGGCAGTGGGAAGAGAGAGTTGCTGGCAGGAAGTCTCTCTCTTGCTAGGAGACCTGGCAGCCCTGCATAGGTTAAATGCTATTGAGAAGGGCTTTCTTTTTCCAACTCCCTGCAGCATCATGGTGCATTCATTTACCTCTCTGGTTTCCCCTGGCTTTTCTGCAGTCTTTCCCGAACTTGCCTTGCTGTACAGTTTTGAGAGAGAGTGCATCAGAGCCTGGATGGCTGTCACATGTGTGGGGAAGGTTCAGATTTTCCTAGTCCTGCCCACATGGCAGCTTTCTTTCCTTCTTCCCAGTCCCCCTGGCAGCCATTTTCTCCTGCTTGCTACCCAGTGAGCTTTTTAAAAAAGTTCAGCTATTTAATGTTACATTATAATATACTGTGTATCATGTTGTCTGAATTCTCAGCTTTAATTTCAAAGAAAAAGTGTATGGCCCTTTTGTTGCAAAGATGTAATGGGAAGGGAATGTGTCTGCAACAAAAGGGGGTAGAGACTTTCTGTTTTGAAAAAAAAAATGAAAGCTGGGAATTCAGCAGACCTGATATACAGATTATGATAAATATAATTTTATCAGTATAAAAATAGACAACTGTTTAAAAAGTGAAAGCCCCTGTGGCCCAGGGTCAGCTGCTGTTGACGGACTGGGACAAGGAAAATTCAGGGAAACCTGTTGTGTGGAAGCTTGTTGCCACTGCACTGCCACTTGTAGCAACAACAGTAAACATGTCCCTATGTGGAAAACACCAAGATGTTTTAAACTTGAGTTCCCAGCCAGTGACTGCAACTGATGGGAGTTGGGGGGGGGAGGGGCTGGGTCATGGGGAGGTTACCATCAGCATGACAGCATTATGTCACTAATGGAGAAAACTCAGAAGTGACATCATGCCTCTCTAGGAATTGCTGGAAACTCTAGAGATGTGTGACATCACTTCTGGTGATGTAACGCTGTTGTGCCGACAATGGTTTTTTGTTTTTGTTTTACTTTTTCCTCCCATTGGCCACTGGAGCAGCAGCAGGCCTCCAGTGGGTACTTGGCAAGCCTATATTAAAACAGGAAATTCTTGGATCTGTCATCTTTCAATAGTCATTTATAGTAGCAATAATAGCCTAGGTGCAACACTGTTCATGGGAGCAATTCATTAGCAGCTGGTGTTAACGTGTCTCAGTGCTCGTCTCAGCTGGACATTAATTGGTGGCAGATGTTTTGTTGCTTAAATATGGGACAGACTCCTGTGAAACAGAGCTGTTCGCACAGTTTTGTATAACTTGGAAGTGTCTTAACCAAGCATACATAAAAGGCAGATATAAATTCAGAATTCCAAGGAAAGAGAAATGCACCTGTATGCATGGCACCAGTGAGCAGCAAGATAAATGCTGGCAGCTTGCTAACCATGTTTAAGCAACTGAAAGGCAAACTGGTGAATGTATACTGTCCCCCCCACCCCCGAGTGATTTCCGCTTTCTTTTCCAGTATTAATTGTGGCTTTGTAGCCATGGTTTCAAATTGATTTTATAAATCATGATTATTTTGTATCAATTGTGGCTTGTGTTGGTTCGTGTTTGTTGTGATATGAGCCATATTGAATGCCAATGGAGGAGGTGGGAAGGAAGTCTGTGTCCATGAGGTTAGCTTCTGATTGCAACCACAGTTTACAGGATGTTGAGGTAAGTTTGCAGTCAAGATTGCAGAAGCGAATGTTGTCCCTCTGCTGTGAGGCAGGAATTGATTAAGGTAGCATTCTTGTGTATCATACTAAGTTGTAATATGATTCAACATCTTTTAATGGTTATTGGCATTGCTAAAGATGGAGTTGGCTCTGATATAAGTCTTTGCTGGCAAGTACTTTCTGGTGTGTCTGGCTAAGCTGACATCATTCAGGAACATTAATATTCTAGTACGCAGGGCCGTGCATTTCTTGTTTGAATTAAATCTGGATTCTAAAGGCAAAGGCAGACCCAAGTTCTGTAGCCGCATCCTTGTTTTCTCCCACACCTGGCTTGGGCCTAAATGCCTTAGAGACCACCTCTTTTCCTATACCTCCTTTAGCCTGAGCAAGTGGCTGGTGGTGTCTTGGAGGTACCCTCCATTCAGCAAGTACAGCCAGAGGAGATTCCTGATGGCTGCTTCAAGCTCTGAAATGTCTTTCCCTGGATGTAATCTCAAATAAAAGTGAAACTTTTTACAGGCATTTGTTTAAGTGAAATTACTGAAAAAAAGTGAAGCACTTTATAAAAAGTGTTTAAGCGTAATGTGATTTATTATGCCTGGAATATACTCTTGTATGTAATTGCTTTACACTGTGCCTCCAGTCCTCTAGAGCCTCGGTGTTGCTTATTGTCAAGGGTATAATGTATCAAAAATGGAAAGAACACTATAAACACTCAGAACCAGCCCTGTCAGAAACAACGAAATCTACCTGGGGCTTTCAGCACAAGCACGTTTTGATTATGTGAGAGACAGCTTGGTGAATCATTCTAGGGATGAAGTCCCAAACGCTTCCTGAAAAATCCCCACTCAATGTAATCGTTACTAGACAACTGTTGAGAGGCCATAGGTCAGTCATCAATTTCTTTTTGTTTTCTGTTTGTATTTCCTTATTTTCAGTATGTCTTACAGTTTATAACAAGTACTTGCTGAGGTCTCCTGTGCCAGGACTCTAGTAGAAAATACCAGCGATTAGATTTTTCTCCACTCTTTTACTATGAGGATTATGAACTTGTTCTATTATTAGAACTGTAGCTTTCTTTTTAAGGATTAGCTTGATTGTTAAGAGCCTTTGAATGCAGTCCTAAGCAGATCTACTCAGAAGTAAGTCCCATTTAATTCAATGGGTCTTACTCCTGAGGAAGTGTTCTTAGGATTGCAGCCTTTGGCACCATGTTGAAATGAATGGAACTTTGGCTATGACTCGTGTTGCACCCCAGTATTCATTTACTTCATTTATACCCCGCCTTTCTTCTCCGTGAAGACCAAAGTAGCTTCAATTATTTTCCTCTCCTCCATTTTGTCCTCACGCCATCCCTGTGAGGTAGGTTAGGCTGAGAGTGTGTGAGTCACCCAGCAATCTTCCATGACAGAGTGGGGATTCAAAACTGGGCCTCTCAGATCTGGCATTCTGTGATCTGAGGCTGAATACAGTCTTACAGAGCCTCTATCCATAACCATAACTCCCCCTGTATGCAGTATGTAGCGGGAAGGAGGCGTGGTATAGCCTGGTCTTGTCACACTGTAGAAGCTAAGCAGGATTGGTACTTGGATGGGAGACCACCAAGGGAGACTCTGCAGAGGAGGGCAGTGGCAAACCTCCACCTCTGCTTCTCACTTGTGTCAAAGACCCCTCGCTGAAGTCTCCATAAGTTGGTTGTGACTTGATGGCACATACTAGGTATGCAGCATGTATATTTTAGTGAAAAAGTTGATAGCTAATATGATGAAGTAAATGATAGCTAATATGATGTAGTGCATCTCCTCCCACTTTTTCTTTCCTGCTTTATCAGCAGCGTTCCCGTAACTTTGCCTGCTCCTGAGCCTCTCTCTTCCAGTCCCAGCAGTTGATTTCTATGCCTGGAAGGCCTTAGCTCAAGGAAGAGTGGGTTGTTCTGTTTGCACTTGCACATTAACTGGCCACAACAGTCAATCTTTCGGTGTGTATTTGGCCTACTGTTGAGAAGATTCAGAGAGCACTTTCCCTCCCTCTCTAAACAATATGATGACAGTGGTTTCATTTCTTTGCATGTGGTTTTATTTTAGTCCTCTGTTGATTCTTGTCGAGTATTGTGTTCCTTAGGTTTTTGTGTGTGTTTTTTAAAATGGTTGCCAAAATTCTGCATGATTAGTCACATGATCTGTGACACGTGGCCCAAGCTTCATGTTTTGGTGAAGACACAATCTGTGTGCCTTCTTTCATATTTTTAAAAACAACTGTCTGTTTCTTTTAAGATTTTGTCAATTTGTGATTGATGGAACAGCTCATAGTAGAGCTGAACGGAAAATTAAGAGATTGTTGGCTCAAGCATACTTCAGTGTCTTTTCAGTATGGCCTAGCACCCACCTCATCAAGTATTGATATTTGATCTTTCTGGTGCTGTTGTATTGGAAATTGGGCTCAGTAGTTTGCACTGGTATTATATTTCTGAAGACCTTTGTCCCAAACAGTTTTAAAAAGTTCTTGGTTTTCACAGCAGGGTGTGTCTGCAACAATGTTAGTGGATCTGAGGAGGTAAGCGCTGACCTACGGAAGCTCATGCTGCAATACCGACTGTTAATCTTTGAGGTGCTACTCATCTTCTGTTGCATATTGTCAGTGCAGCCTGAATAAATTCAGTTCTTTTGTTTAAAACGTTACATGTGGGTTTCTGTCCATTTGAAAGTGCAACTCTGTTCCCAGTTGATCTACCTTTAAGGCCCTTTATGGTCAGGGGCCAGCATACCTGAGAGACCGCCTCTCCCCACAAGTTCCCCAGAGACCACTGTGTTCAAGGACTCAAAACCTCTTGGTTCTCCCTGGCCCTAAAGAGGTCAGAGTGGCCATCACCAGGGCTAGGGCCTTTTCTGTGGCAGCTCCACGCTGGTGGAATTAGCTCCCCGTGGATACCAGGACCCTGAAGAACTTACTACAATTCCACAGGGCCTGCAAGACGGAGCTCTTCCACCAGGCATTTGACCACATTTAACATCTTAATATAACATCAGAGCCTTCCCTGGGATTTCTTTCATTGGCTGTGGTTGTACTAACTGATTCCTTTTATGGAAAAAATTGGATTATTGTTCGCTGTTACATAAGAAAATTTATGTATGGCACTTTAGATTTTATGTGGTTTTAAACTGTTTCAAAAATTTTATGTAAGCCACCCTGAGCCTGCCTTGGCAGGGAGGGCGGGGTATAAATCAAATAAATAAGTACTATTATCATTTGTACTTTGTGATTCTTTATAACATGGTCACATTTAAATCAGTACCTTTTTGCCTGATGCTGGGCCAGAGTATCTAGCCCACTGTAATTTATGCTGAATGGTATGAGGGTGTTAAGATGAAATAATTCTTATGGGGTCTGTGTGTGTCTCCACGCACACATTTATATTAATGAGTGTGTTTTTGCTTCTCTCATTGCTAGGGTCTTTTTAGCCTAAGACTATGGACATGTTTCTTCTACACCTGGATCATGTTAAGAAGTAGAGGTTGAATGGAGTTTCTAGCTCTCTCTCTCTACTACCTTTTAGGAGTATGGCATCCACCTCTATGGGCACAAGGGTATAGTTCCATGACAAGATTGTGCCAATGTAACCCATTTTCCATTATGTTACGTCATAGCACATTTCGTGATATTGTTCTGGGCAATTTAGTGCTTATTGGTAGTCCGTCTATGCCAAAAAATTCATATTCTTTAGAGTAACTGGTATCTAGGCCAAACAGAAATATCTTGCTCTATGTAGCTGTGCCTCTCTCCTGGAATTTATTAATTGAATTTATTAAAACTAAGTAAAAATTTAGTTACATCAGTGGTTGTTGCTTGGGAGACTCCACAAGGAGACATTTTTAGGTTACACAACAGGAACATTCTAAATCTGTGATCAGAATATATTACGCATGTTAAATTAGCTATGCAGGTTTGCACAGCATAATGGTGGATTATTTATTTGCTAGAGTTTGAGGTTTCTCTGGGAAGGACAGTGTTGCAAAGCTAAGACTGACCGGGTTTAGACTGAGATGGTTGGAGAAAGGAATTGAAGAAGGGTGGAGAAAGGAATTTTACTGGGCAGGATTGTTGTTAACTTCTGTTGGATTGCTGTTGGTTGGGGAGTTTAGCTGCAGGCATCTCCTGTAACAGCTGCCAAAGACTAAGAAAATGCCTGTGGTCATAGAAGTATAGAAATGACAAGTCCTTGCTTGTTGTTTAGAGAACACAGTATTTAAATGTTGGCTGTCACTGTACTTCAATTAAGGAACCCCATCTTAAGGTCTTCTAGGGTCTCGGAACACTAAAATTTGGTGTTCGGATGTCAGTCATTTGAGGAATGTCTTGAATATTTCTATAATTAATTTTATTGCATATGTCAAAGCTGTGCTTCTTAAGAATCCAGTTTGTTTTGTTGGCCATTGTTTGGGTTAGTCTTGTAGCTAAATGCACAGAAGTTAGTAACTTTTTTTAACTCGTAACTCTGTTTTCTTAGGCTTTCTTAGGCTCAACCACTATGCGAAGGTTGTTCTTGGTGCCAGCTAGTAATTTATTTAAGTATTTATACCCTGCTTTTCTCAGTGGTTAAGTGTGCGGACTCTAATCTGGGAGAACCGGGTTTGATTCCCCACTCCTCCACTTGCACCTGCTGATGTGACCTTGGGTCAGTCACAAGCTCTGGCACAGCTGTTCCTGAAAGAGCAGTTTGTGTCAGAGTTCTCTCAGCCCCACCCACCTCACAGGGTGTCTGTTGTGGGGAGGGGAAGGGAAAGGAGTTTGTAAGCCGCTCTGAGACTCCAAGTGAAGGGCGGGGTATAAATCCAATCTCTTCTTCTCTTCTTCTTCTTCTTCTTCTTCTCCAAAAGGGATCCAAAGCTGCTTACAGAAAAACACTGCATGTGTAAACTAATGCACAAACTAACCTGCCATCCCAAGTTATCTGTACCATGCAGTACTTTCATGTTTGTGGTGATCTATATGAGCTTCTTTTGTCAAAGCTACATTTGTACTTTTTCTCCAAGTGTGGCAATTAATGCTATAAAAATGGAAAACCAGTCATGAAACCACTATAGGAGGAAGTTTATGCTTGATCATTGAGAGAAGCGTGTATTATATTTGAAGAAATACACTTGTTCTTTGACTGGGAAAATGCTAGGATTGCCTCAGGATTAAGCAAGTCTTACAACAGAATTGTCACATGGTTAAGGAAATCCTACTGTATTTACACCAACGGAAGATGATCTGGAACATAAGATGATCTCCCTAAAAATGTTATACACCAGCTATGTAACTGTAATTTGTATGCAAAGTTTAGACAGCTCCTCTTTGCCTTGACAGCACTAGTGTTCCTTTCAGGTAAATAAGGTGGTTGATGAATCGCTCATTTTTAATCAGTGAAGCAGTTAATAGAACTTCTTCAAATTAAGCTCATTGAAATCAATAAACGTAGACTGGAATGATTCTGCTGAGGACTGTGCTATAGATCTCTCTAAAATGGCATTTGAGTAAAACAGTAGTTCTTTTGGCTTTGAGGATGAAAACACGTGTCACGACAGGTTTAATTTCTGAAGAATCGGTCCCTCCTGTGTGAAAAGGAGGAATGCCTCTTCTAGGTTGGCATGCCATCTGCAATTTTTATGTAAGTAACTATATTAAAAGTAATAAAACATTTTTAATCTGCTGCCTATCTAATTGGAACACCTCCTAGCTGATCAGAAGGTTTAAAATCTATTAATCCATCTGATTGTCTAGACGTTGCAGCCTTAACAAACGCGTTATCTGGGCAAACTCTTAAGTAGAAACTCTGGTAAATTTCAGAAGAGACAGGTGATAACAGATCTAGAATTGGTCATGTTAGCAATGCTGAGAAAATGATGTTTTGGGGAGGTAGAAATATTGGTATCTAAATATCAGAAAGGTTGTGACAAAAAGAGAAGATGCTGGGTCCACCAAGAGGTAGGGCATAAAATTTGTGGGACCCCAGTCCTTGGGGGGGGGGGTCCTTGGGTCTGGGCAAATCATGTGATTTATTTTCATATGATTATTAGTTTTGATCTGGACAGTGTGAAGAAGATCCAGAGAGAATCTTCATATGGGAACGTGTGGTTCTCGGCAGTCTTCGGGACACCTAACAATGGTTAAGTCTGTCCTTGAAGAATAAGGTACAGAGTAGTGAGCTGAAACTTCTGGAATGTAGATCCAGGCTAGATACCAGAATAAATTTCCTAACAAGTTCCTTTTATGTAGTGTATGTAGGATTTTAGCCTTCTAACCTGCTGTGCAATCTTGAGATTGCTTATTTGAAAGTTAGCTTCGTGCAAATCTGATGATTTACTCTGAGGGGGGTGTATGCTGATCCAGAAGACTCCTTTGCTGTGGGCCCTGGAGAAATCTGCCAGACTCCTTGTTTTTAAAGCCGTCAGGCAAAGCCTGGTGTAAAGGTTAAGAATGTCATACTAAAATCTGGAAGAGCCACGTCCATATCTCTACTCTGCCATGGAAGTTCACTGGGTGACCTTGGGCTAGTCACTCAGCTCTTTTGGACAGACTGTCTTGTGCAGGGATTAAGATGACCATCTGAACAAATCAACATTGAGACAAATGTGTATGTTGCCAGATTTTTGTTAGCATCCTGAAGTTCACAGCTGTCCTTTTGTAGCCGTTTTGATAGAGCACTTTCTGTAGGCACTGCCATGCTTAAAATAGATGCTGATATACTGTGTCTGGGGGGGGAGAAAGATGTGAGTTTCTTTTTGCATTTATAGAAGACTCTTCTATATGTTTTTCTAGGTTTTGCAAATACTCCTGTCCATGCTGAAAGTCAGTTTAGTTTGGGACTTACTTCATGGCCAACCTGTAGGTTTTTTTAAAATCCTACAAAATTTAGGAGAAGACACAGGTATCTGTAAAAGTATGAAAGGTATTTTGTTTTCACTTAGCACAATCTCCTATTAGACATTCCTAGGCTATCCAGTGGATGGTGGGCTCTAACCTGTGATGACCCTTTCTCTACAAGAAAGCAAGGTCATCTGCAGTCATTTTTGCTCTGTGCTTGTGTGTGTTTTAACAAGAGAAAATACTTTACATTCTTCAGGTTTCTTAGATTAGCCCTTATCATAGAACTCCCTTTTTAAAAGGAGAATTGTGGGAAAAATTCTCTTGGGTTTCAGGTGATTGTGGTTATTAAGCTAAACTCTGGGACAGACCCAAGCAAAGCCAGAGGTGAAGGTCTGATGCAATTGAAAGAGCTCCGCAGTCTCAAGTGCCTAAAGCTTTGGCTATAGTGAAATTCACCAGCTTCTGTTTCTCCCTTCCATCCTTCTGCCTGTGCTGTTGTTAGGTGCATACTTTGAATAACAAAAAAAAATCATTCCTATTTTTTATATGTTTACTTTCTTGTTTGGGCTAGTGATCTGTGATCCATAATGACAATTCAGAATTGGCTGATGTAATTATTTGCAAGTTCCAAACATATTACAAACATTTATTTTTAGGTTTTTGTCCTGCTTGTAAATTCAAGTCATAATACAAAAAAGTTATCACAGAATGCAAGTCTTCACTATTAAGCACTGTGAAGTTTTAAATGTTCCTACAGTATAATTAAGAGTACCCCTTTCTCACTGGAAGAAGCATCCTCTTCACCTCCTCCCTGACCAATGTCTCTTCCAGTTCAAACTGCCTCTCTCACCTTGCACTTTAACCCTATTTGCTAATGTCATTCACCTAAGAACACCTCCCCCTGCATCTTGAGGCTCATGTCAAAGAAAGAGAAGTCTCCCAGCCTTTTAGCCATGAAAGCAAGTGTGTTAAAGTTGCATGTGAATGGTTTCTCTTGCAGGCTTGTATTTCTGTACATGCAAATGTGTGCTGTCTTGCATGTGCATAAATCGGATGCTGTCCCTTTGTTCACATGGTCTTGGTTCTGCGCTATGCTAAATGTGATAGGAATCATACTTCTGGATGATGCAAAGTGCTTGAGTATGCAGTACTAGTCTTTGGGGTGGTCTTGTCCCCCATTTGTAAGACTTGCAAAGACACACACACAACTGTCTAGGATCACAGTGTGTAGCGTGCTCCTGATTTGTTGACCTATGGTTTGGTATTGTATCTGAACTTAGCCACACTTTCTTGTAAATAGAATTCTCGTGCTCTGTATTTTTATACCGAGATTGTGGTGGACTGAATTATCTTACTGGGAGGGGAATAAGAATGCTTGAAGTCCATGATGGCCAGGTGTGGGACAATAAACTGAATCCAGATGAGATCAAGGTGCCATGGATCAATTGGTTCAAGCTGATGCTATTTCTGCTGTTCTAGATAGGTGTGCATTTAAGGACCAGACATGATGTTCGGAGATATTCTTAGATCTGGCTTTATGGCTAGATCAGGGGTGGCCAAACTTGCTTAACGTAACAGTCACACAGAATAAATGTCAGATGTTTGAGAGCTGCAAGACATGAAGAAATATTGTACACACTTTTTATTGAAAAATATGCAGATTTGCTTTTTATTAACATTAAAGTTTGTGTGAAAGAGCCTCATGTGGCTCCTGAGCTGCAGTTTGGCCACATGCTTAAATAGTTTTTGTTACACCGTGTGCTTTATACTAGTTTTGGTTAGCAGGCCAGGTGTGACCATTCTTGAATTTGTCACTGTTATCCAGGCTCTGGCAACTTCCTTCTAGGCTTGATTACTTTAACACTTTGGACTTCATCCTGTGAATCTGGACCCTTGGTTGGATTGTACAGCTGCACTTGCTTGGTCAAGAAGACTCAAGAGCCCCTCTAAATGGCAGTTTGTTTGCCAGTTTCAGAAGGACCTGAAGCTAGTGCATGTGTATGGATGGCAAAGGTGCAGCATGTACTGTCTTAGTGCGTGCTGAGAAGAGCAGCAGGGCTATGAGGTGAGGCCATTCAAAATGGTGGCTGTGTAACCCTTGGCTTTCCTCATTGTGGTATACTTCTTGGTGCTCGGTGTGTTTCTTGGTATATTGCCTAGTTTTGGCCTCTGTCTACCTTTTCCTGGCATGTGACTCTGAAGTCATTTGATTTCTTGTCATGTGTTTGCATGTGTGGTTTTGCTTCTGCGTGTTCGGGGTAAAAGATGGATTCCAGGTCTCAAAAGGTTGAGCACCATTGCTGTAGCACACTATATTTGGGTTTTCCATTGAAAATAGTTCAGAAATTTTAGCTGGCCCAGAATACAGCAACTGGATTGCAAATTGCAGCTGGTGAGAGGAAGCCCATTTCCCCAATGTTGGAAGAAATTTTCTAGCTCGTAGTTTGTCTTTGAACAGAATTCAAAGTGCTACTTGATCAGTTGATCCTAAACAGTCTGGGAGTCTTAAGCAGCCATTTGTCCCACATGAGCCTGTAAATTTAGACCTGTGATGGATGTTTTCTGGGATGGTGTTGCAGTGACAGAACTTCCATCCTATATGGGCCTTTTCATGGCAGGCTAATTTGCTGCAACACAGTTTGGGAATTACTGGAGTAGAGGCTCTTTGCATGAGAATGGCAGCCACAGTGGCTGCTATGTGGCTGCCATTTGCTTACTGTAAGCATTAGTCTGGTCATAGCTGTTTGTCATTCTTTGCATATATATGTATAGAGAAGAATGTGGTTATTTGGAGAAGCTGGATTCTTGAGACTGACTTCAAATGTCTTTAGGCTTTATAGCTATGGGACTATGTTTGCAAACATATTTTCCTGAAAGCTGTATCTTTTTGGAATGGGAACATCCCTCAGTTGCACAGTGCAGTGTGAAATCCTAACAGTTGAATATCAGGTTCAGAATAGTATGTCCTTAAGCAGCTGTATGACTTTATAAGCACGTTTGCTTAAGTATTGCTGGTTTTACTAATATTCTCAATGAAGAATATGGTTTTCCTTGGTGTAGAGCACCAGCAGCAAATACCACAAGGCTCTCTAGTTGCAAACATATCCAAAGATATGGTGACCATGACTCGGTTTTTCTCATAGGGTGCTCATATCCTCTTAAGAGGAACTTAATATTTTGAAACTTCAGCCTAAGCTTTTACTTATTATTTTTCCACGTTCTCTGCTCCGGACCATTCATTATACTTGTTAATGTTGCTCTTTATTCCTTTCTGCCTCTCAAATTCTTAATTTTTTTTTAAAAAACAGCAACATTTTAACAGTTACAGAATAAATATTTTTACTATATTGATGGGAAAAGTCTTTAGCATTTTTAGCAATGCATATATATATAAGCAATGCAGTTATTTATATATATATTTAACATTAGTTCAGACATTTCAAAATGGCTTACTCGTGTGCTCTTGGAAGGGTAAGTCCATACTTGCTTGCCTTTTGAATCGGAAATGGAACCTAGTGTTGTCACCCAACTGCTAATTAATCCGTTAGTATAACTGACAAGGGGAGGAGACACAAATTGTACTGCTTTGTTGCTTCAGCCATTAATGTTAACCTGTGTTATTATGAATATATAGGATTTCTCTGCCAGACTTGCAGATGGTAATTTTGGATTTTCAGGTTATGGTATAATTGGTATGAGCTGACAAATAGCCAGGCTATCCTGTCCTGCTGTAATGCTTAGACTTTGGGAATCAATGTGTAATTTGCCATTCCACCATTTCACATGATGCTTTGAGGTAAATGTGAATGTCTATCTGACAAGAATATGAGCACAAGCTGTAAGCAATACGTTTCTTTACCTTGAGTCTGCTGATGAAACTGGGAGTTCCAGAAGCATTTGGGTTAAATGATCATGGGTTATTCTTAGATATCTGCACAAACCTGTTCTAGCCACAGTAATCCATGCAACTGTTGCCTCCAGATTGAACTACTGTAACTTGCTCTGCACAGGGCTGCCCTTGAGACTGACCTGGAAACTGCAGTTGGTCCAGAATGTGATAGTGCGGATTCTTACCGGAGCACCACAAACAGCACATATTCAACCAGTGCCGCGCCAGCTGCACTGGCTCCAGTTAGAGTACCGGGTTAGGTTCAGAGTTTTGGTATTGACCTTTGAAGCCCTAAACAGTCTGGGACTCATGTATCTTTGGGACTGCCTTTCCTGGTATACCCGCCAAAGGTTGTTATGCTCTGCAGAGAAGAACTTACTGGTGATCCCCATCCTGAGAGACGTCCAGCTGTCCTCGACCAGACCTGGTGGAACTCTCAGCCAAATGACATCCATGCTCTGTGGGACCTAATGTAGTTCCACTGGCCTTTATTTATTTATTTATTTTGATTATATCCCATCCTCCTCGCAAGCGGGCTCAGGGCAGTTTACGCAAGTCAACTCAGCAAATGTAGTGACTGTAATCTCTCCTTAGATATAATTGTGAAGTGGGGTGGCACATTCCACATGCTCCTAAAGCAGTTGGCTCCATGATGTGTCACTCAAGAGCTGTCCATATCTACTGGCTGTGTTGCCTGAGTCCTGTCCACAGAAGTGGCGCCCGTCAAAACTTTCCTCAGAAGACGATTGCTTCACCAGGTGGATAGATCCTCCCGGCCATTCAACACAAAGGCCGAGGGGGCCTAGGGAATGGAAACCCAAATCCACTGGTAATCACTCAAGATAATGGCGCATAATAACTGGAGTAACCTAGAATAAGATTGATGAGCCTTTAAAGCACCGTTTTGGATCGATCCCCTGCCCTTTGCTGGAGCCTGGCCGACCTGCTAGGTGGTGCACCAGTATGATGCCCTGCCACGGGGGTAGGACCGGGGGATGCGGGGGAAAGTCAGCTGCTCACAGGGGAAGAGAGAGAGAGAGAGAGAGTGTCCCCATTTTGACAAGGAAACCCTCACGCCAGTTGCCCACTGTCAGCCTAATCTACCTCACAGGGTTGTTGTTGTGAGGATAAAATGGAGGAGAAAGGAACGGTGTAAACTCCCCCCCGGAGGTGAATGAACTCACATGAAGCTGCCTTTTGCAGAATCAGGCCCTTGGTCCAACATGCTTAGTATTGTCTACTCAGATTGGCAGCAGCTCTTCAGCGCCTTAGGTAGAATCATAGAATCATAGAATTATAGAGTTGGAAGGGACCTGAGTGACACATCATAGAGCCAACTGATTTAGGGGCATGTAGAATGTTCAGAAAGTGCCACCCCACTACTCAACTATTTATAAGGAGAGATATGTACTTAACCTGCTTCAAGCTGATGCATTCGTTACACATCACATCTTTCTAGAGCTTGTTGTATTGCTTTTACAATAGGCTTTACTGCTAGTATACAATAATTAGGGTTGAAATAATACAACAGCAGAAATGTTTTGCCAGGCTTTTGGTTGAGGACAGGAATGAGTTCCCTCTCGTCTGGCACCCCCTTTCCCCATTTTCCTGCCTCCCCCCACAATGCAGTGGCACAATATGAAGTTTTAGCACCACCTGGAAGTTTTAATTGTTTATTATTGTTTTATTAACTTATGAATGTGCTTTATTGCTGTTCACTGCCCTGAGCATTGTGTATACAGGGGAGGCCAGTTTAAAAGTCTAATTGATTAAAAAAAAATAATTACAACTCAAATATTTGAGCATCTCCTAGATTGGTTAGACTTGGTTCATAGGATTGGGAACAACAGAAAGTACATTCTTCCACTCAGATCAGGAACAGATAGTCTAACTGTTTTCAAAGTAGCTTGCTTCAATAAAATATATATGAGCAAGTCTTCTGCCTTTATGATTCAGTGCATTTCCATATATAGTGATTTCAATATGATACCTGACCTTTGGGTGTACCATGCTACAATACCTTTATTCCTTGACCCAGAGATAAAAACGTTTATTGGAAGGAGATGTATGGCTCATAACCTTTCATTCTCCAGGCTTCAGCAAGGCATACCGTGCCCTCAACATTCTGAGGCTGTTCCATTGCTTTCCTAGTTATGAAGCATCAGTCATTCCTCTGTGCACATTAAAGGATAAAAAAGGGAGAATGTTTTGGTAAATGACTAGCTGAAGTCTCTAATGATTTTTTCCCCTCTATATTTTATAAATGATCGGTTTGAAAGAACTCATTTAAAAACAAACAAACCATCTGAGTTCCTAATGGACAACTCAGTGAAACCCAGCCAATGTCAGCTCTGCACCTGAGCACGCTTGTCTTGATTGTAGTCCTCCAATGCCAGCTTTTTCAACAAAAGAAAGCCTTATGTTATGCCCACAAGATCATCCAACCTGGCAGGCTATCAGAGAGAGCCAGTTTCGCAGACAAAGACCTACATTGGGAAAACAACCTGGTTTGAAATTTTCAAAGACATTCAAGGGATTTACCCACACACTTCCCTTTTTCAAAAAAGTATTTTGAGAAGAAAATCTCTCTCCAGAGAATTTGGAAATCAGCTATCTGGGCACTGACAATGTCAGTATCTTCTGGTTTCCAATTCTGTAATGAAGTGTAAACTGAAATAATAAGAGTAACTCCAGATGGTAATTTTTTTTATGATGATGCCTAAAGACACATCGTGTTCGTGGTACTCCATGGCTTGTGGAGAGCTACATTCATACTTACTGAAACAGCCACATCTACTTCCATCCCTACCATGGGCTGTACCTCAAGGAGGCTTGCAGCTTATCTGTTCTTCTGGCAGCAGCTATTCAAGATAGGAACCACGTACCAACCAGACACCCCACCAGGCAAGGGCCTTGTACACACCCCACCAGGCAAGGACCTTTCACATAGAGTGCATGCTGTATGCTGCTCAGAAGTACCACAGATGGCATGTCAAAGAGCTGATGAGGCTCCTGAGGCATTGAGTGAGTATCACTGTGTGAGACCGTTCTAATGCTAGAGTTGCAGAATGACAGTATAAACAGAAAGAAATAACTCCAAATGCATAAACTCCTAGAAACCCAATGTTTGTTGTTTTAAGTTCCGTGAATGTAAGTCAGGATATAAATGTGTGTGTAAAAGGGGGGAGGGGACAGCTGATCGTCCAGAAACTGGAGATGGTGTTAAGAGTATTGTGGGGTGGGGTGCTCCAAAGAGCAAGGAAAGAACAGTAGCAGTAACTGGGTCATGTCAAGCTGCTTTATACCGAGCCAGTCAAGGTTAATACTGTCTATTCTGACTAGCAGCAGTTCTTCAGTGTCTCAGGCAGAGGTCTTTCACATTGTCTTCTGCCTTACCCTTTTTAACTAGAGGTGCTGGGGACTGAACCTGGGACTTTCTTCAGGTAAAGCAAACACTGTACCCTGCCCCCCAGTTTAGGAGACTTGTGGAGAGAGGACTAGAGCAAAATAGTTCTGGGGAGGGCACTATCCTTCAGTCCTCTGTTCCCCATTTCCAGTGTACCAACTGCTATAGGAAGGAAGGAAGGAGATTGGATTTATACCCCACTCTTCACTCCCAAAGGTGTCTCAGAGCGGCTTTCCCTTCTCCTCCCCACAACAGACACCCTGTGAGGTAGGTGGGGCTGAGAGAGCTCTTGACAGAAATTGCTCTTTTTCAAGAACAGCTCTTATCAGAACTACGGCTTGCCCAAGGTCATCCAGCCAGGTGCAAGTGGAGGAGTGGGGAATCAAACCCGGTTCTCCCAGATTAGAGTCCGCGCACTTAACCACTACACCATAGAATATGTTCAGCTTAATATAGAATAGAGTTTCCTTCAAAAGTGAAACGTTGCTACTTTATAAGACAGGGAGAACTTAGCAGGGTATTGCTTTGATGCTGGAACTAATGGGATGAGGACTGTGCAATAAGACACCCCCGAAACTAAATCCTGTTTGGAACAGTGGGTAGGAAATGTTCTAAATGAGCATGGAGCTTTGAAGTCTTGCATCTACCACTCTTAAGATGCAAGAGAACTGGAATGGAAGTACTTTATACTCTAATGTACAGAGTATTTTCTAAAGGACCATTCACAAACTTGCATTAAAAGAAACAAACTAAAATAATCGGCAACAGTATCAGCAAAGAATTACAGTGGAAGAATAAACTGCATCCAGAATCGATGTTGTGTGTGAGGATACTAGAGCTACCAGATTAAAATATCAGAACAAAGAGCTACTTGATATTTGCTATGGAAATAATACATTGTAATATTTGACAGTACTGTGGTATTCTGAAATAAGGGATGTCTAGCAACTTGATTACTCTTGCTGAACAGTGGCGTGCAGATGCAATCCCAAATATGCTTACTTGGAAATACCCCATATTTAACTCAGTGGAGCCCTGAAAATCTATGCATAAAACCAAGCTTCATGTACTTCTTGTACATTAGCAATGAATGCTTGATTAGGTAAGGGAGAGAGGTAAAGATACCCAAGGGTCACCTCCCTGGAAGAGCATTTTTAAGCAATGGACAGTGTGTTCCATATATTGGTCATCCCCAGGTCCTTTTTCTGTTCCAGAACTCTTGGTGGTAGTGGAAAGTGCCATCAAATCACAGCTGACTTACAGCGACCCAGTAGGGTTTTCAAGGCAAGAGATGTTCAGAGGTGGTTTGCCATTGGCTGCCCCAGCATCATGACCTTGGTATTTCTTGGAGGTCTCCCATCCAAACACTAGCCAGAGCCAGCCCTGCTTAGCTTCTGAGATCTGACAAGATTGGGCTAGCCTGGGCTATCCAAGTTAGGAGGACTCTTACTACATGCAAAATAATAACAACAAAAAAAGTGATTGTGGGTACATACAAAGCGTCTGCCACGATTGTACAATCAGTTTAATGGAAATCTGGAATCTGAGGGCAGGACTGCCATATAAGAGGATGTGCTTTCCTGTCTCTACAATTCCTCCAGTTGAGCTCCATTCAACATGAATTATTACCAAGTAAACATGCATTTCTTGAGCTAGTAGAGTATCAAGAGCAGAGTTTGGAGGGATTTACTCCCAGATAATCATGCACAGGATTACAGCCTTTGAGGAGAGCACAGAAAAGAAATCCTCTTTCCCCCCCCCCAAGCTGATTGGTTTACTGCAAACAGCATTTCCTCATAAACACTAACTCAGCTTAGAGGGACACTGTAGAGGAAGGAAAGAAGGGGGGGTGGAAAGGAGGAAGGAAAGAGGGGGGTGGAATGAAGGAAGGAAGGAAAGAAAGAAAGGGGGTGGAAAGAAGGAAGGAAAGAGGGGGTGGAAGGAAGGAAGGAAAGAGAGGGGTGGAAAGGAGGAAGGAAGAAAAGAAAGAGGGGGTGGAAAGGAGGAAGGAAAGAAAGAAAGAAAGAAAGAAAGAAAGAAAGAAAGAAAGAAAGAAAGAAAGAAAGAAGGTGGAAAAGAAGAGAGGGCGTGGAGTGGAGAGAAAGAGGGGAGACAGAAATAGGAATGGGAGGGTGTGAAAAAACTTTTTATCTGTGAGGAGGGAAGGCTGAGATGATGGGGGTATTGGCGTTGGAGGCGGGAGAGACTCGCCTGCTGCTTCCCCCCAATAAAGAAGTGGTGGTGGTGGTGGTGGTGGTGGTGGCGGCAGCAGCAGCAGGACACCCAACAGGAGGAGCGTCCTCCCAGCCCAGAATCCTGGTTCACACAGGGGCTGACCAGGCGCCTTGGAGGGCCGAGGAGCAACAGAGAGCCCTGGGCTGGGCCTTTTCTTGACATTGTCAAGAAGAATCCAGGATGTCTGACATGCAGAGGACGGTCACCAAAGTGGGGGCGAACAGACTTAATAAATAGACCAGATCTGGGGGTTTCTTCCGAGGCTTCACATGCTGCTTCCTTGAAAGGAGCCTTGCTGGGTTCTGGACTCAGCGGAAGCGCTCAGGAGGGAAGCCACCACTGGCAAGGCGCTGAAAAGGCCGGCAGCTCTTCTCTACCAGGCCCGGGTTTTCCATGGCAGCGGGCCTGGTGGGGTCTCAGCAGGCGCCTCCTGGACACTCGAGCACTCCCGGGGGGGGGGGGGGCTGCTGTGTCTGGAGGCCAGAGTCCTTCCCTCCAGCCAGAAATCCACCGTGTACAGTATATCTGCACAGTTGAAATGCTGTCCGTGGTTAGTTTTGACCAGTTTTCAAGTCTGCTTCAATGTCTGTTTGCAAACTCTTTTGAAGAAGTGTGTATGCGCACGAAAGCTTATACCCAGAATGGAACTTTGTTGGTTTTTTAGGTGCCACTGGACTCAAACTTTCTGAAGCTAACCACAGTTACTGTTAAAGTTGGTGCAGCTCCAGGGCACCATGGTTAGCTTTGGCAAGGAAAAGAAAAGTGAGTCTGTGGCATGCTCCGCATCTCTTAATTGTGGTTATGCAAGTTATGTCTATAGTGGGGCTAAGATACTGAGATAACTCACGACCTGACTAATGTAGGGCATTACTTTTCAGCCAGTGGAGCTCCCATTTATTCAACAAATCCACTCTTCCATGTTTCTCTTCTTCAAAATCAAATGTGCGTTTTACAGAAATTGTATATATTTTATGGCTATCCACTGGAAGCATTCTTTTTTATCTATAACCCAAAATTGGCGCAGCCTTATAGACCGACATACTGAGTTTAGGTGTCTGTAAAGGGTTTATTAGTTTTTGGTCTGTATTTTTATTAAACATAATAATTCATTGAGAACACAGTACTGTTTTTGGCGAAGATCCATTGGTGCCTCTGATGGAAATCAGCTTTTGGATCAAGTCTTTCTGTTTTAATGCTCCTCTCTTCCCTGCTCCATCTCCTCCTTCCCTTCTTGAAGTGCAGTATTCTTGTAATTTATCCTCTGGGGCCAATGACCGGCTTATTTTTCTTTAATTTTGAAATTTAGCTCAGCTTTGAACTAGAGGGCTGCTCTCCTAACTATATGCCCGGAAACGATGTGTGGCCTTCCATTTCAGGGTGTCTGGAGGGGAATACAGCCCTTAATTATCAAATTAGATGCACATTCTGGTTCTTTGGCACGCCTTCCTGGCTGCCCATCTGTTAGGCTGGATTTGGGCCCACTGAGAAAGTAGCCTACTGGTTTTCAACAGTGCCCAGACGCCAACCAACGATGGGTTAAGAGGGCCAGCCTGCAGAATAGTTTATATTTAGTCTCCCCTGCCAGGAGCTCTTCCTGAGCACAAACTAATGCCAGCTTAAACCCATATGCCTCATTTGTATGGGTTCACATCTGTGGAGACAGATGTGGCCATTGCTTCACAAAGCGTAAATGATAAGGAATGGGGACTGTGGCCACAGTTTATAAATCAAGAGGCCCTTTGCAAGTAAGTTAATAACGGCACCACTTCATCATTGTAAGTACCTAAAAAAAAAGAGCTCCTTCCAAGGTCAGTGGTCTCTCTTTTCCAGTTCTTCTAATGCCCACAAGCAGCTGGCCTATATAGGAGAGCCTGTAGGTTGTATTTTAAAAATTTAGTGCCGTTCAGTTCAGGCGTTAGAATGTTTTACTGATCTAGAAGTAATTTTTGTAGCTTGAATCAAACCCTGACTTTCACATCACTTTATACCGTGTATAGCAGGGGTGTCGAACTCATTTGTTATGAGGGCCGGATCTGACATAAATGAGACTTTGTTCGGCCGAGCCGTGTATGTCATAAAATGGAATGTCAGGTAGCGGGGATATAAACTTTATAAAGAACACAAACACAAAGGTTTTTTTTTACTTAAAATAAAAACACGCTTAAAACATTAGAACTCTTGCAATATTTTGTTTATTTAACAGTGTCTGATAACTGACACCTCTTGCTCTGAATTATTGTATCAAAATGTCTGTGCTGTTGCAATCTTGAGTATACTGTTCAGGTGTGTATCTGTAAGCTGCAAACCTACGATGATGCAGCAGCAGCAGAACTGGAAGAAGAAGAAGCAGAAGACAGCCAGTTCCACTGCGGGCCTGACAGAAGCCCTCCGGGGGCCTGATCTGGCCCCCGGGCCACATGTTTGACACCCCCGGTGTATAGTATAAATCTCATTCAGGAATATAAGGGCTGGTGGTAAGGCTTAAGTATCCTGCTTGCTACTCAGCCACTACAAGGAGGTTTCTCCGAAACCTTCCCACAGTTACTTCAGGATCCAAACTCAAATTCCCCCACCTCACTGGCTCAGAGTGCTCTTTCTGATTCTGCTCCCCTCTTCCAATCCTTCAGTTATTAGTTTCAGGGGAAATGAAAAAGGGGCACTGTGCTAGAATGTCTTTGTCCTTCAATCTCCTAGATCTTAGTTTGACATGTTAACTGCTACATCACAGTGGCAATTTGAAATCCGTAGGGTTTAGAAAGCGTCTCAACATTCTCCTGTCGGAGTGGGATACGCTGACCTCAGCCTCTTCCAGCATATAATTTTTCTCATACATTAGCACCATAAGTGTTTCATAGGGTAGCATGGTTGCTTCATTGTTTAGGGAGCTCCCCTTTTGAGGGAACCCATGTATATTTGCTTTCTCTTCTGTCTGATGTGCTTTAAAGGTGGACTGGTTTGGTCTGTTCTCTTGTCTGCTTCCTTTCGCCCCCAAGCCTATTAGTTCTTCTCTCAGTGCACTTTTGACAGCAAAGGAAAGCAGCCTGCAGTCCATCCTGAAAAAAGGGAAGGAAATCCCCTCTGCAGCACAAACTGTTATAGGATTGCTGATAGTTTTGTGGGAAGGATATGCAAGTGGAACACTGATCACCCCAGAGGTAGAGTAGAGGCAACCTGGTCCTCCTCTGGCCATTCACCGTGCTTTCCCAACCACATTACTGTCTCTATAAGAAATGCTGGCATGCTGTCCTTCTCATGCTTGTAAGTAAAGTACTATATGGCCCAGACAACTCTTGGCCTAGATGGACAGGAGCCAGGCTAAATCTTACTTAAGTATTTGCTCTATATTTCATTGAAGCCAAGTTATTTCCCTAGTGGTGTTTAAAAAAAACACACAAGACATTTTGTTGAGACCTTGATTCTTCCTGCTACCTAATGTGAGTCTGATAAATATGAACACAGTGAAGACTGAAAATGTTATTTAAGAAATGTATATTCTGCCTTTCTGCCCAATGAGGGCCATCAAGTGTCTAAGGATTAAGAACAGCACATTATAAAAGGACATCATAAAACTTCCAAGGAATACTAGGGCTGCAATGCAGAGGCAAGCAATGGCAAACAACCTCTGAAACGTCTCTTGCCTTAAAAACAAGTAGCTCACCACCTAGTGTTGCATAATGCTAAAAAAGCTAGAACTTCTGGCTGCCAGACAATCCTAGGATCTCCTGGCTATTCTACACACAATGCCATACAATAATTAATCATAAAATCAGTTAAAACCAGAAGTAAAATACATGTATAAAAACATCCGTTAAAACATAGAAGAAGAAGATTGGATTTATACCCCGCCCTTCACTACCCAAAGGAGTCTCAGAGCAGCTTACAGTCCCTTCCCCTCCGCACCCCTCCCCTCCCCATAACAGACACCCTGTGAGGTAGGTGGGGCTGAGAGAGCTCTCCCAAGAACTGCCCTTGAGAGAACAGCTCTGAAAGAACTTATGACTGACTCAAAGTCATACGAGCAGCTGCATGTGAAGGACTGAGGAATCAAACCTGGTTCTCCCAGATTAGAGTCCGCACTCCTAACCACTACACCAAACTGGGACATAGGATAGGATGGAGAGATAACTGAGGAGACCTGATCAAACTTGATTATTTTGTGTACCCATGGTTGCTTGTCTAGCTTTACTTAATGATTGTTTTTATTGTGTAATGATTGTTTTATGATGTTTTAACTGTTGTTATGGCAATTGCCTTTGTTGTAGCCGCCCTGAGCCTGCTGGGGAGGGCGGGGTATAAATCTAACAAATAAATAAATAAATAAATGTCATTTCAATATGTTTTGTGGAAATACATTTATGCATAAGAAAAGCAGGTTCTACATATTTTAAATCAATTTTTAAAAATAATGTAAAACTTTCAAATATGAGCGTTTAATCATGCATTGAGATAGAATCCATTGTTAGGTTTTATTTTGATAGTCCAGGATTTAGTTCTACAAGCATAGTCCTAGAAGCACTTGATGGACTATTGCATTTTGACAGGCAGTTATAAATTTTCTTGATATTTTATGTTTGATGTGGATTGAGATATCCATGTATCTTTTTCACTTTGTCTGAATTCAGATCAACCTCATAGTTCCGTTCATCCTTGAACTTTAAGTAGTGGGGGTTAAAGGCTCCAATTATAGATCATTGTTACCCTAACCTTGTGTCAGCGTCTCCTTATGAATAAACCAGTGGCTTGCTCAAGAGGGATAAGGGCAGTGTAAGTGAATGGGATTCCTTTGCTGTGGTATGACTTTATTACATCGTGATCAGTGAATCCCCTTGAAATTCAAATTGCATGCTGCTGCTCTCTTCCAAAGTAAACTGACTCAACAGGAAACCTGGAATGTTGTCATGTGAACTTTTCAGCAAGTGCAATGCCAGAACTCCCCTTACCTTCTGCTAAGCTGTGGTGGGAGTGTGAAAATCGTTCTCCCTTCCTTCTCTCAGGTGGAAGAGGGGGGAAATTGTCTTTCTCTTGTAATTCTAGGGTGGAAGTACAAATGACTGCTAACAGGGGCCCTGATACTCTATAGCCATTATGGTGCACAGCAGCAAGAGAGACCCAAACAAGTCTTCTTTAAAGTGACCTTGTATACCATACAGAAAATGTCTGGAGTAGGTGGGGTTTCCAGTCTCCAGGTGGGGCCTGAAGATCTCCTGGGTTTTTAACTGATCTCCAGGCTACATAAATCAGTAAAGGTAAAGGTTCCCTTGCTCGAAAGCCAGTCGAATCCGACTCTAGGGTTGCGGTTCTCCGTTTCAAAGCCGAAGAGCCAGCGCTGTCCGAAGACGTTTCCGTGGTCATGTGGCCGGCATGACTAAACACCAAGGCGCACGGAACGCTGTTACCTTCCCACCAAAGTGGTACCTATTTACCTGCAATTTCTTGCTTTCGAACTGCTAGGTTGGCAGGAGCTGGGACTAGAGACGGGAGCTCACTCTGTCATGCGGCACACTCGGGTCTCGAACTGCTGAATTACCGACCTTCCACAGCCTGCAGTTCAGCATTTTAACCACTTGAGCCACCGCAGCTCCATACATAAATCAGTACCCCTGGAGAAAATGGCTGCTTTGGAAGGTGGACTCTGTGGCATTATATCCCACTGAGGTCCTTCGCCTCCCCAAACCCCGTGTCTCCAGTCTTTACCCCCCAAATCTTCAGGAATTTCCCATCCTGGAGCTGGCAACCCCAGCAGAGTTTTAAGTTGTGATGTCTACTTCCAGTCTCCCTTTAAAGATAAACAAAGACCTCCGTTAGAGCACTTGAAAAGCTTTTTTTCAGTCAGAGCAGACAGTACTGTATGAACAAGATTGTTGTCCTTGGGTTGAGCTGTAAAGTGCCAGGTCTGTTGATGGAGTAAGGCCCATTGTGGGAAGAAATGTAACAGGCTCTAGAAAGAGGCTCCAGGTGAGTGTCCCGGCTGTGGCGGGTGGGGCGGCAGAGGGAAGGGGGAAATAGAGGGAACCTGCTTAGCTATAAGGCAGGGCTGTCTCAAGTCATTTTGCTGCCCCAAGTGGGTAGTATGGTAGGAGAGCCACATGGTAACAGGTATGCTTCCCTCCACCTCTGACTTATGTTGATTTGGGGCTATGCAGTGGCAGCTAAGGTAGAAAAGCATCTCCTCCTATGATGTTGTTTTCTGGGTTCCAAGGGACTGGAAAGCGGTTCCATAGCCAATTACAGGGCTTTCAACTCTGGGTTGGGAAATACCTGCAGATTTGAGGGGTAGAGCCTGGGGAGGGCAGGGCTTGGGGTGGGGAGGGACCTCAGCAGGGCATGATGCCATAGAGTCCACTGCCAAAGCAGCCATTGTCTCCAGGAGAACTGATCTTAATGATCTCAGGTGCTGCCTGGAGCTTGGCAATACTCGGGGAAGGGCCAGGTTTGTTGAAGGACTTCAGTGAGGTATAATGCCAGAGCTCACCCCCCAAAGCAACCATTTTCTCCAAGGGGACTGATCTCCGTAGTCTGGAGATCAGTTGTAATTCACAGTGATGTCCAGGCCTTCCCTTTCCCCCCGAACTCCTTTCAGTTCCAAAGCTGCTTCCTGTTTAACACTTCAGCTGATTAACTGACTCTCTGCTAATGCCCCATGGCCTTTTGGGACTCCCAACTTGAGAGTTGTAGTTCGAAATTCCTTTGCTATGGTTGGAGTAAGGCTAGCTGAGAACTATAACTCCCAAGGTGCAACGTGTCAAAAGTGGTGGTGTAAGAATGGAGGAGCCGTCAGGATGGGCCAATAGGACAGCTTCCCCAGTGGGCAGTGGGAGAGTAGGTAAATTATCACCAGCTTGAGATATCTATATCTATTGGATTACCAAAAAGGCCATTCTACAGAATGCTTGAAGACCCCTTGGTGGCTTCTTTTGCTTTGTTGATGGCCCAAAAGAGCCAGTTACTTGACAGCTGGGAAGGCCCTTTTCTGTTTCAGTGAAAAACACGGCAACACAGAAGCAGCTGCATGAAGGACTTGTGTGTGTGTGTGTGTGTGTGTGTGAGAGAGAGAGAGATCTGTAACAACATGGAGATGTCATTTGCACAGTTCACAGATCTAAAGTCTTGGTTTAAGAACATATTATGAGAAACTGCAATGCTCTGGGCTTGTGGGGCTGACTTTATTTATTTGATTTGTATCCCGCCCTCCTCATATTATGAGAAACTGCAATGCTCTGGACTTGTGGGGCTGACTTTATTTATTTATTTGATTTGTATCCCGCCCTCCCTGCTGAGGCAGGCTCAGGGCGGCTTACATAAAACATATTAAACACTAAAACAGAAAGTTACGTAAAACCATAACAATATACTTTTAAAACACAGCATAAAGTGCTAGTGCTGTTCATGGGCAATGGTGGACATTAGCAGTGTCTGACCTTGACACGTTAATAGTGATGGTGATTCGAATCTGGCATTGACATGTTGATGGCGATGTTAGTTTAGGGCCAGGGACTTGGTTTGTTAGGGCGGCTCCCTACTTGAAGGCCTGGTGGAAGAGCTCCATCTTGCAGGCCCTGATGTCATCTGGGAGCTCATTCCATCAGTATGGAGCCGCCACTGAAAAGGCCCTGGCCCTCGTCACAGCCAGCCTGGCTTCTCTAGGATTTGGGAGGGCCAGATGATTTTGGGACCTCGATGTTAGTGCTCTCTGGGGAACGTGTGGGGAAAGGCGGTCCTTTAGGTATGTAGGCCCCTGACCATATAGGGCTTTAAAGGTAAGAACCAGCACCTTGAACCGAATTTGGTATGCTATAGGCATCCAGAGCAGTGCTTTTAGCGCAGGCTGGATGCACTCCCTCATAGGGAGACCCAACAGCAGCCTGGCCACTGCATTCTGCGCCAGCTGCAGCTTCCGGATTTGGGACAAGGGCAGCCCCATGTAGAGAGCATTGCAGTAATCCACTCAAGGTGACCATTGCATGGATCACTATATCCAGGTCATTGTGTTCAAGGAAGGGAACCAACTGCCTGATCAGCTGAAGGTGATACAAGGCTGACTTCGCAGTGGCTGCTACCTGGGCCTCTGTCGTTAAGGAGGTGTCCAGGAGCACTCCCAAGCACCTAACCTCTGGCGCTGGCACCAATGGGGCCCCATCAAAGGTCAGGAGTGGGATCCCTGCCCTCGGACCACTCCGACTGAGGCACAGGACCCCTCCGTCTTCATCGGATTCAATTTCAGTCGACTCAGTCTAAGCCAACCGGCCATGGCTTTCAATGCCATGTGGTAATTTAACAGAGTGGAAACCAATGGAAGGAGGACCAGGTAACTGACATTCCTTTTTCCCTGTTTTAAATATTAAAACACACTGCATAAGGGAAATAACCTGTGTGTGTCTCTGTTTAATAGCATTTTCAAGTGTTCTGAGTATTTTAAATTTAAATTTTAAAGTAGAAAGGATTCCAGCCTTTACAAAAATAGCCGCTAAAGGATAGAATTGGAAGAGTTGGTATTTAGGAGTTGAAGATAAGCTGATCCATCTGAACTGGTCTAGGAAAACTCTACAGGGTAGATGAGATGATAAGTTTATTAGGCTGGTAAATAAGAAGCTTAATAGTTTTGACTGGAAGTTATTGCTGAGAGACGCAAATAGAAAATAGTTGCTGTTTATTAGTTCTTTTATTCTTTTTAAACATTTTTGTTTCCTAATGCATAAATATACATAAATATGTATTTACATTGGCACGCTGTAATGCCCTTCCAGCATCAGAAATGGCAGGATGGTACTTAAACATACCAGTTATAAATTGCTTATGTAAATGTGCTCCAAATCAGGTAGAGTCATTAGTTCATGTAATGTTATACTGTCTTCTGTACAATAAACAGAGAGAGAAAAATATCATCCCTTGAATAAGGAATTTAGTTGAAATGTCTGAGATCCAAAGGATATGTTTTCTTTTAAATGGCTCATTAGAAAAGTTAACCATTGATATAGCACGTTTCTTCCAGTGACATTTTATACGGGAGAAAAACTTCCCTTAAAGACAGCGGATGGCCTTTTTGTCTAATAAACATTAGGAAAGGAACAGACTTCAGTACTGAAGTGATTTTGGTTCTGAAAGTGTTTTAGTTCATGTTTGGCACATTCTTAAGAAATAAAAAATCAGCATTTTCTTTACATCCTGCCTTTTGTCCTGAATAGGGTGTAACATGTAAAATCGGACACGGTTAACCCTGCATAGGATTGCATTGTGTCTCTCATTATTTGGAAGTTGTATGTTAAATGCTCCATTATAATTTCCTACAAAGTATAATAATTTTCTAGCTGGTCCTCGTATGTAATGTCTATCCTTTTTCTCCCAATTTAGTTATGATGGGTGGCTCTGAATTTGGGATATGCTGCACTGAAGTAAAATATGTATTGCAGTGTAATGCTAAGCAAAGTTATACACTCATGTCCATTGAAGTCCATGAGCTTAGAAAGGTACAACTGTGCTTCGCTGCACTGTTATTAGCTTAAAAGTGGCTAGGAGAATAGAGGTAAATTCCCCCCCCCCCCCCCCCCCCCCGCGGCAGCACAGAATGATAGGAAAATATTCTCATTCCCATGTGCTCTTAGTTACTATTTAGCCTGTTAAAAGATAAGTGAGTGTTAATGACTTGGTTAATTGTAAAAGAGATAAATATATGTACCCATTGAAAGAGCTCCAGTCCTCCCGTGAAATGCTGTTAATAACTTTAATCTTGTATATTGTCTCAGCTGCCTGATTTCTTCAGAATGGAATTTGGCTTGAAAATGAAGGAAAATGTTAGTGCTTTTACAAAAACTTGCTTTTGTTCGTTTGTTGCAGAAGTACTGTTTTGATCACCAGATATTACTTTTCACCGCTCCCAGCCTTTACCATTAGATGTAAACCTGTGGCTCCCATGTAGAGGAATAACTGAATTACTGTCATTCAACTTTACTTTCTTAAAACAAATGTAATTTCTGACTTCATAATGGTTTTAATTAGCCTTGATTTCAAGGCATGATGGTAGCAGGACAGAGAAACTCTCTGTGTGACTTTGCATGTACTTGGCATCTTGTTAAAACTGGGCTTTCAGCCACTACAAGTGCAATGTTGGCATGCTAGCCTGGGTGGGTATTGCTCTGGCACACTGTTACATGTGTAGGAGAATAGTACAAATAGTGGCTCAGTTTGAGCAAAATGCTGATCTCTGCAAAGTTTTTCTGTCCCATCAGGGTTATGTTTTAGATATCACCAAGGGGTTTGACCTAATTTCATATGCTACCTTTTAAAACCTAGACCATTCAAGAAGGGGGGAGGGCTTAAAGAAAATACTGTAAGATGGGAAAGCAGTGACTTGAAAAACTGTTCTCCAAATGTAATCAGCACCCCATTGGGCAGTTTGCAATATTCAGCCTTATTCTCACATCAATAAAGGAAGCTATGGACTTTGGTTTGCAAGACCTGAGCAAGGCTGTTAATGATAGTGCATCACTAATTCTTGGGGTCACCATAGGTCGGAAGTGACTTTATGGGACATAATGGACACTCACATGCTCAGGTGTGACCAAGAAAAAGAACCCAGGACCAGACTATACGTAAAGGCATATTTCTTTGTGGCTGTAGTTTCCAGACTTTGTTCCCATTTCTGTGGCTGGTCTGATGTACTCCTTTCTCTTAACATATGTGAATAGTTCTCTGTACAGAAAAACAAAGCTGTTAACTTGAGAACAAAGCCTGTGCGTACAATGTATTGCTGAACAGGGCCAACATGCATAGAGGAAAAGTGGGAATCAGCATGCTGACTCTGCCCTCCGCATGTGCAAGCTCTGACTTGCTTGTTTCCCCTCACCGGGAGGATTCTCTTAGGAAAGGCCTCTTGCCAGGAGCAAAGGCAGGTAGCCAGAGAGCTGTAGAAGGGCTAAAACTGATCAAACATCTTTGTGGTCTTCTCTGCTGTTGAATCCTGATTGAGGCACTCTCAGATTTGTGGTTGAGGACCCCAAAGTTTGTTGCCTTGGATGACTTTAATGTCTGTGCGGAGGCTGCCATGAGAAGAAGAAGAAGAAGAAGAAATTGGATTTATACCCCACCCTTCACTACCCGAAGGAGTTTCAGAACGGCTTACAATCTCCCTTCCCTTCCCCTCCCCACAGACACCCTGTGGGGTAGGTGGGGCTGAGAGAGCTCTCCCGAGAACTGTCCTTGAGAGAACAGCTCTGAAACAGCTTATGACTGACCCAAGGTCACACCAGCAGCTGCATGTGGAGGAGTGGGGAATCAAACCCAGTTCTCCCAGATTAGAGTCTGTGCTCCTAATCACTACACCAAACTGACAGAAATAGGTCTGGAATTCATGGCCACCATGATAACCAAGAACATTCTAGTCCGAGAGAGAGAGACAGAGACAGAGAGTCACAGACACGGAGACAAAATAGAAGGCTTGGTAATGGGGGAATTTTCCATACTGCCCTTGTCACAGACCAAGCCATTACCTGATGAAGTTTAGCTTTATGGACACTCAGAAACTATGCAAGGGTGGGGGGCAGGTTAGGATGGTCCACCCTAGGAAACCCATGGATCCAGATGGTTTTCTGACAGCTCTTGGGTATTTTCCAGTCATAAAGGTGCTCCTGTCACAGCTCTGGCTGATTGGTGGAATACAGAGATGACCCCAGGCTGTGGGTATGATAGCTCCTAAGCACCCTCTTTCTTCCAGAAGAATGCTTCTTAGTTTACTGTGGAGCTTGGAGGGGAGTTCAGCAGATGGATGGAATGCAACAAGTGCAGGAAAAACAAACACAGCTGAGAGCACATTATTATGCCTACTCTTGTGGTGGTGATGGCAGCAAAGTGACCTCATTTCTCCACTACAATTGTTTCTAAGCAATAACATGCAGTAGAACTTTTTTGAGTTCTGAAGGGGTTCTTATCCCAGCTCTTGAAAATGTAGACCCAGAAAACAGCCAGGCCTGCTATAATGTTTTTGGGATGCATTTTGCAAATAAAATTGCTCACATTTGCTGTGTGTTAGATTTTATAGTTGATGCAGCATAATTTCAGGGTGCTATTGGACTTTAGTCAGGTTCTAGTTGTATGGATGACTTTCAGTTAGTGAGACCTGATGAAGCGAACAAACTGCTTTGAAGGGTGTGGCCCACTACTTCTAGACTTGCCCCTTGAGGCTGTTGTCATCAAGCTGGGCTGGGGTACTAAAATGAATCCAGGAAGTCATAAAGGCTTCTTTGCGTGAGGTTGTACTTCCTGCCACCTTGGAGTGTTTGTGTGAACTCTCCTGATGAAGGCATCCCTGGACCCCACTGACCTAAACAATTACTGCCTTGTAGCCAATCCTCCATTTTTGGACAAGGTGCTACAGCAGATGGTTGCTACGGAGCTTGAGATGATTTTGGAGGAGGTGGGTTCGGTAGACTTATTTCAATCTAGATTCAGGCCTGGGTTTGGGATGGAAATGACCTTGTTTACCTGGACTGATGAACTTCACCAAGAACTGCATCCCTTTTTATTCTCCTGGACCTCTTTGCAGCATTTGATACCATCAACCATGATATCCTTCTGGAGAGGCTGGCGGAATTGAGAATAGGATGGTACCATGCTTCCGTGGTTTCACTCTTACTTGACTGGCTGATTCTAGAAGGTGGTGCTGGGGGGCCATTGCTTGGTTCTGCGGCATTTATGCTATGAGGTCTTGCTCTTGTTCCACATGTTGTACTTGGTTTCTGAAGGAAAATATGATAGGAATCCAGCAACCAGTAAGGTTATATTTAGATCACTGTCTAGCATCAGATAGGGGGAATAACATCCCTTTGAGAATTACTGAATGATAAATGTGATAAAAGAGGTAAAATCCACCAATTCCTAAAAATAGTATAAAAGGAACATTCCAGAATTTTATGAGATAAAATATCAATTTTACCCAGGCCATAAGGACAAAGATGATCTGAATACTGAATATTACAAAACCTCCCACGCAATACTTCAGAAGGGTTAATATTAAGATGAGCTAGAGTAAATGCCCTAGCATAGTGAGGAACTGTTAAATATCTTGCATAGGATGGCAAGGACTGAGGTGGTAAAATGCCAAACTATGAGCATAAGTCACTGTACTCTGCTTTACCCAGCTGGAGAATTTCTTCTAATGTAAGGCCAAGCTGCTGTAATCTAGTGTCAACAGTCTTCATCCATACTGAGTAATAAGCATCACATTTGAGAGAAAACTGCAATCCATCCACTTCAGTGGCAAAGACAGTATTTATTCTAAGCTTAAAAGCACTAAGCCATGCTCTAGCTTCCAATGACTTTTGGTATAGTTTGGCTCTGAGAGACACATCTGAAACACATTGAGGGACACTCATTATCCGACGTGAAAACTGATACAGGGGTTGATCAATAGATCTTGAGATTACTGAAATCCAGATAGCAAAATCATAGAGTAGCTGGGAAATTTGTTTTGAATTGAACACCTGAATTGCACCAGGGATGTATCTCCCTCCCCTAGAGAAAAAGGAACATTAAGATTGCTCCAGTAATAGGCTTATTCTTATTCACTGCAAACTTAAGCTGGGGAGACCCAAGAAAGGTTTGAAGAGAAAGCAGTTCCCAAGTAACAAAACTTCCTAACTTGTTCGATATGAATGTTTGCTACCACCCATTCAGAAAGTCTCAAATTACTATTTTTGGAGAAAACCAGTATTTTAGATTTATTGTAGTTTATTTGCAACTCCTCTTCTAAACAGTAATTTGAGAAACGTCTCAGAAGTCTCTTCAGACCAATCTTAGTGCAAGAAATAAGAACAGAATCATCAGGATAAAGCGGCAGTGGTAATTCTTTTGAAGCTAATCTGGGAGCATGAAACTCCAGGCATGTGAGGCTCAGCATCAGGTCATTTAAGTAGAAGTTAAAAAGTAGGGGAGCAAGCAAACAGCCTTGTCTAACCCACCTATCAAAACTAAAACTGTCTGAGAGTTGCACCTTATCACCACATCGAACCTGAGCAGTAGTATTACTGTATAATACCTTGATTAACTAGAGTAGTCTTTTATCTATTGATGAACCTTCTAGTTACAGTCAGGTAGGTCTGTAGAATTCCTGTATGGGTGCCTGGAGATGGTAATGGATAGATGAGGGCCATTAAACAGAAGTTCAATCCAGACAAGGCTAAGATGTTGTTGGTCAATAATAAAGCTGATTGAGGACTGAGGAGTTAACCTGTCCTTAGTAGGGTTGCACTCCCCCTGATGGAGCAGCATTCATAGCAGTGGGGTACTGATAGATCCTGGTCTTTAGTGGAGGTCCAGGTTTCCTCTGAGGCATGTAGTGCCTTTATATTACAGCTGTAGCCATTCCTTGAAAAGTGTGATCTAATCATAGTGGTCCATGCTCTGATTACATCTAGGTTTCTGTAATAAACTTTCTGTGGGCTGCCTTTGAAAACAGCCAGAAACTACAGCCTGAAAAAAATGCAGCAGCCAGATTATTGTCAGGGGTGGGTTACAGCGATTGTATTATCCCTATCCTAAAAGATCTGCCTATAGGCACTGGTTTCTAGCTGGAATTCAAAGTTCTAAATCTTATCTAAATGGTTTGGGGGCAGGGTGCTTGAATGACCCCCTCTTCCCATATTTGTCCAGGCCACCAGTTAAGATCTGCCTCACAAGTCTTTCCCTCAGTGTTCCTACCTTCAGAGGTGAGGTGGGTGACAACCAGAGATAAAAATATTTCTGTAGTGGTACCTCGCTTGTGGCATGCCATTTCCCTTCAGGCTTGCCTGGTGCCTGCATTGTTCTGTTTTAGGCATCAGGGCCAAATGTTTGTTCACCCAGGCTTTCCGCTAAGGGGGCTGATCTTTTCACACGATTTAAATGTGAAAACTGTTTTTATTTATTCATGTTATTTGTCACTGAGACTCAAGGCAGATATTAATTTACTCTCAGGTGGGTAGCTGTGTTGGTCTGAAGTAGCAGAACAAAGACGGAGTCCAATGGTACCTTTAAGAACAACAGTTCACCCTCTAGATATATCAGGGAACTCTTACCTTACATTTCAATGTATCTGAGGAAGTGTGCACACACAAAAGCTCACACCCTGAATAAAACTTTGTTGGTCTTGAAGATGCCACAAGACTCAAACTGTATTCTGTTGTTTTACTCTGTTATTTTAAGCTGCTCAGTGATCTGTTCTATGGTCTACACTTTTATGCTCTGGTTGTGTTTTTAATGCTGGATTTCAATTAATAACTTTTAATGCTTTGTTTTTGTTGAGTTTTATTTTGTAAGCTGCCTGGGGCAGACTCCCCGGAAAGGTAGTAGAAAAAAGGAACAAGGTGCAGGGTAAAGCAGTTTTATTAGATCTTGCAGATCCCTATGCATTCCACTGGTTGTTCCAGTCGTTCAAGGTGGGAGCCAGAGAAGTTTCTATATAAAGCATATAGCAGAATATGTAGGGAATCTAGGAGATCTAAGAAAACCACTCAGCCTTGCACCTTGTTCCTTTTTTCTGCCACCTACTGGTGAGGCCTTATCTTCTTCCCTGCAGAGATGGCATAATTTTTTTTCTAAATAAAGTGGCTTACAACAATATTTTTCCTCCTGATTTTTCTTCTTCTTTACAACAGCAACCCTGTGGTGGGTTGGATTGAAAAAGACTTCCCAAAGATCACCCAGCAAGCTTCCATGACAGAGTGGGGATTTCAACCCAGGTCTCCCAGATCACAGACTGACACTCTGACCATTACACCACACTGTGTTTTCTACATATGCTGGACCTACATATTGCTGTGTATACAAGGGAGAGATGATTGGGAACAGAAGATCCCAGTCACAGGGATGAAATCAACATGCATACTTGTGTCCTTGATTTGGGTAAACACTACCGCAACATGCTCTGGTGCAGGCATGGCGTCTTCCCCAAAGAAAGTTACCTGTTTCAAGTCTCAAGAACTAGTAGTATCCTGAAGGGAGAGATTTGGTTGAGAATGGGAAGTTTTCAGTACATTATCTCCTGTGCCCCATGATTTATTGTGATCGTCTGGATGTATGATTGCAAAAGAATGAAAATCTTGAACTATAATCTCTTATTCTCAGTGTATGTATATTCATTTTGATGAAAAAGTGAACCAGTAGGGACATACTTCTGTGAAGTGTGTTCTGTTCTGTTTTGTACCACAGCCAGAAAAGAAGTGATGTATAAATGTATGAGACAGGTGGTTTGCGGCTGTTCAGAGTTTATAGTGGAAACTGAAATGTTCAGTTTTGCAGTAACAGGCAGAGATGCCTTGATGTTGCATAGCTGCACTGACCTAGAAAGACCATCAGACAACGGGGAAAGTGTTTGCGTTGAGCTTGGGTACAGAATATGCTATGCCATAATTTGACATTCACTTCAAATATTCTACTTCATTAAAGGACATTTGATTTTTGGGCTTCATATTATTTTTGATAGTGATGCTAATGACAAAATACTAGTGTAGTTCAAGACTAGATGACAAAACACTGTCAGTGTTATAGAATCACAAAACAAGACAAAAATGTAAACCTTGTGAAGAATGCCATGTACAGACTTCTGGTTTCAGCACGTTGATGGTGGGCATGCGCCTCCGAAGCTCCGGGGAGAGCGACCCGTGACCCAGCAGCAGGGATGGATTCTGGCTGGTTCTGGACTCTCCCCGGAGCCCTTGTAGAGGGCTCCCAGCCTGGGGCGCTGGGGTTGCCTTTTCCAAGCCTAAGGATCGAGGCTCCCCCTGTCCCTATAGGCCCCGCCGCCGTGGGACCATTCTGGGCATGAGACAAGCATACTGGACCAGCAAGCAACACACCGGGCGAAAACAAAAATACTTTCTTTTACCTGGATTGTGAGTAAGATGCTAGCCTGGGTGCCCCCAAGAAAAAGGGCTACCCACCCCTTGAAAACGACAAAGAAGATTTAAAAGTATTACAAAGGGGGCAGAAAGTGGCGGCGTTTGAGCGGATTGCTGATTTCAACTAGCACAATGCCAGACTGTTAAAGGCATTAGAGCTAATATACTTCTAAAGACTTAAGCGAACTTTCCCCAAAATATAAACAGTGTCTTATTGGGCTGAAAAGATGCGGCAAAAGCGAAGATTCAACAAGGAACTGCCAGTTCAGAATGTCCAGTCTCCAAACAGGAAGCTAACTTTGATTTTCCAGGCATGCTGGATACTGCATTGCGACCTCTGGTGGCACAGATGACTAACATCAACAAGTCAT
Organism: Gekko japonicus; assembly: GCF_001447785.1. NCBI lineage: Eukaryota > Metazoa > Chordata > Lepidosauria > Squamata > Gekkonidae > Gekko > Gekko japonicus. The sequence goes on from NW_015174857.1 coordinate 98,587, forward strand.
TGGAGTCTTTACAAAGAGTCTAGTAAAAGAACAGAAGTGGCAAACAAGACAAAAGCAATTGATCAAAGACTGGAAGTTGTGGAAAAAGAAAGATCTTCAGACAAAACTCAACTTTTGCAGCTACAAATGGAAAAATCTTCATATGTGTTGAGATTTCCGGGCGTTCCAGAAAACAAACCTGAGAATCTGAAAGAAATCCTTAGCGAAGCACTTACACCAGTGACAGGTACCAAGGTGGAAGTAATACAAAGCGAAATGGATATGGCCTACCGGACATATTCAGAATTTATTAAGAAAAAAAACCCTGCCTGGTGAAATATATGTCAGATTCTCTAAGAGACCCATAAGAGATGTAATACTGAAAGCAACATCTGGGACTACACTGAAAATCAAAGAAGAAGAGATCAGAATCCTAAAAGATATTCCATTTGAGATAAGGAAGAAGAGAAAATATACAAGAACGTAACTACTTATCTACAGGAAAAGTCCACCACCTACAAATGGATATTACCTGAAGGCTTGATGTTCCAACTATAAAGGCAAAAAAGAAAAAAATGACTCATTAAAGCGAACCAGTTTTTGGAAAGATAGCAAGATTCAAAAAAAGACAAAAAGGGCACAGAGGAAGGAGGAGGAGGAGAACTTGATAGCTCGCATGGCTTGGGAAGTCATGAAACATCCACAAATGGCAGCTCAGAAGTTGAATCCGAATCAGAATTTGGAGAGGCAGTACCCAAACCACCTCAGGACTATAAAAACAAGAATAAAGGAAAGAAAGGCAAAAAATAGCTTAAGCCTAAGAAGAAATGTTTATATTACATTACAAATTCTTGCATTGTTAATAGCTTTAAATTTATGCATATTGAAACAACAAAATGAGATTATTATTCTTAATGTGAAGAGAAAAACTGACTTAAGATAACAATAATTACGATATACGTTCTTTGTGTAGCTGTAATTTTAGTTAGTGTGTAGTTTGTTAGGTAGTATATAGAAAATGAAAATAAAAAGTATATAAAAAAAGAATGCCATGTACAGTTCATTTGCTTGTTCAGGACTTGGCAGGTTGTGGTCTGGCATGATTTGGGAAAGTCATTAGGATACTGTCACATGCGTATATGTGTGTAATAGACACGATCCACCAGGAAGTTCTTTTGAGCACACCACAGGGCCATGAGAGGAACAACATCTTTTTTTCCTCCAATATGTGAAGCATCTCACAGTTTCATTAGAAAAACAAGAAAGTGTCTTGCTCTCAAGGAGCTTACGGTCTTTAAAGTATCAGCAGTAAAGAAGACAGTATAGGATGAGAAAGGCAAGGAAGACCCAAACCTACCAAGGGGAGAATGTGAGCAAGCACAGTTATATAGACTACAGAACAGAAAGGGAAAGCATTGAGGATTAGGCCCAAGCAGCACAAATATGTGAATTTTGAAGAGCTATACGGAGGAAGAGAGAAATGCAGGCAGATGAATGTTCAGGAAAGTTGTTCCAGGAATAAGGTGTAAGAAGAGTGAGAGCATAGCATCATTTGACGTTGCAGAATTTGGATTATCTTGATGCACAACTTGCAATGATTCTTCATTTTAGAGTACTCTGGCTCCATGTGTTAAAAAGTTTCCAAAAACCCAAATTCTTTTACTAGGTCCTCAGGTGCATCAACATCCAAGAAACAGAAACAAGATACCCACATCTCTCACTTGAGTGCTGATCTTACATGAAAAGAATAGTTATATCATAAAAGCAGTTCCAATTAGCAGATTGGATTCCATGGGACTTGTCAGCTGCCTTTGTTTTACAATGACATTCCTTTTAATTGCCTGAAGGCAGAAGTAAGTAGTCAAAATATTACTGGGTTCTCTGCCATGACAACGAAAGAGAATTCAGCTCTTGGGTCCCTGAACAGAATGCCTGGCAGTTTTGATGCAGGTTGTCACCAAATCGAAACCCTAACTTTAATTATCTGTTGTATTAAAAGGAATACAGGAAAGTTTTATCAATGGTTGGCCCAGCATTTTGTTGAGTTGGTGGGCCCTTGACCGGTTCTTACTGTTAAAACTTATCCTGCTCTTTCTCCAGGTAGTTCAAATAGTGTATGTGGTTCTTCCCTCCTTTCCCTATGGTGTAGGTTAGGCTGAGAGAGAGATCAGCCCATAGTTGTGTTAGCTGAGCTTCATGACAGAGCAGGAATTTGAACCTGGGTTTCCCTGGTCTGTTCCTTTCCGTGCGCCTTGGTGTTTAGTCATGCCGGCCACATGACCACGGAAACGTCTTCGGACAGCGCTGGCTCTTTGGCTTTGAAACGGAGATGAGCACCGCAACCCTAGAGTCGGACTTGACTGGCTTTCGAGCAAGGGAAACCTTTACTTCCCTGGTCCCATACTAGTACTTTAACCACTATATTTTGCTTCATCAAATGTCTGATCTTTCTGTAGTCAGACATGGGCTACAGCTAGGGTTAGGATTCCCATTTGCCTTCAGTTAATTGTGGTCCTTGCCCACCAATGCTCAACTGGTTGGCAGAGCCAAAGGGGGGACGACGACGACAATTGTCATTGGGAGAAGAATTAAAAAGAAAAAAATATATAGCTCTAAGAATCTTGAGAAACTCAGTGGTAAGGTTACCTAGAGTTACCCTTTGTCACTTCTGAGTAGCTCTAGGCATCACCAGGAACTCTGTAGTCAGAATGTCCTGTAAGTAGATGAGGCCTAATTTCTCTTTTTAATTTTTGTCCCAGGATGCTGCCCCCCACATCCCTCTCACCAATTGCCAGGCACTCCTGCCAGTTGCTGCCTGGGAACCCTAACTAGGGTTATTTTATTCCAGGGAATAATCTGGAAGTGATGCCACGCCTCTCTAGGAATTGCTGGAAACTGAATTTTACCAGTTTATGGTAAGAGGCATGAGATCACTTCTGGGTTTTCTGAGGAAATTACGTAATATGATTCTGCCACAGGCGCCCCTCCTAGACTCCCACTGGTTGCCACCAGCTGGCAAAGCAACCTAGCCAGTTTTTACAGGACTAAAAAGGTCTTTATGATAGATAATTAATAACTGACAAAATCGTCTTATTTTATGGCAGTAATTGTTTTGTTGTGTGTTTTGCAAATTGAAAATGGTAAAAAAGGGAAAAAGAGTCCTAAATGGCAGAGATGAATATCAGATCATATGCAAAGCTTCTAGTTGCCTCAGTCATGTCTATTCTTTCTAAGATTTTTTAAATGTTTCAGGTTTCACTTTTCCCTTTGCTTTCTTTTGTTCTAAGAATTTACAAGCTTGTTTTTTTACTGTGTAAAAATGACGAATTTTGTTTCCTGTGGGCTGCAAACCAAACCAGCTCATGGGATGTGCTTATGGACCATCCAGAATCTAGCAGGTTTAATCATGGGGTCCCCAGTCTGGTGCCCATGGGTGCCATGGTGCCTGCTGAGACCTTTCCTGGCGTCTGCCAAGTAGTTCTAGAAAGTGTATAGAACAAAACAGAACCAAAGAGAAGAAAGAAACTTAACCCAATACAATTTCATCAAGAACCAAAAAGGTAAGAAAAAAACCTGGTGGGGGGCCAATAGTTAAAACCACATGTAAACTTATTATAAGTAAAAATACATGTATTTATTTTGAAAAAAGTTAAAAAACATATAAAGGCCCAATGAAAGCCTCATTAACAATTACAAATAACAAGTACACAAGAAACAGTTACTGTGACCTAACGCATTTCGGCCCAATCAAGCCACCTTCAGAAGTTCAAATAATATGAGGTAGATACAGGCACATATTACAAAGAAATAACAAAGAATATGAGGAATTTCAGACAGACGATATAATCCGGAACGGTTCCCAAACGGTTTCTGGTCTGTCATTTCAGACAGAACCGTTTTAGAACTGGTTCCCTACCGGAATATATTTGTAATTTCAGACAGAAACGCTTCTGTCCCATTTAGGAAACGGGGCTGAAGCGTTTTACCTGTCAACCACTTCCAAGTAGTCTTCAGTTTCCTCTCCCGGTTCTGATGCGCTTTTTCCTGCTGTTTTTTGCCCACGTGAGCGATCTCCAACTTTTTTTAAAAAAAGTTTGCTTTATAGCGTTATAGCGCTATTGGAATGCCCGGAGTGTTTTCTTATAGTGCTATAGCGCTATAGCACTATAAAGCAAATGTTCAAAAAAAAAAAAGGCCGGAGATCGCCCGCGCAGGCAAAAAATGGCGGGGAAAAAGCGGTGCAGTCTGAAATGGCAAACCACTTCAGATCCAGCTCTTCACCGGAAGGGGAAAGCCATGTGTGAAATGGCAGCCCTATACCGGTTTACTCCATGACGGATCAAAAGCGGCTTCAAAACGGGTTAAAAAGGGTAATGTGAAATTCCTCTATGTCAATACTGGACCAAAAAAAGAATGTTCCAAAAGGAAATTATAGACACAGGACTGGAATGCTTATGAGGCCTTTTAAGATTAAATTCACTGTCCAGTGTATATGCATAGTTGGTAAATGGTGTTACTTTTGTGTATCTTCCAATTATGGTCCGGAAAGTAACGTTGTAACCGATTAGTGTGAACCAAAATGTCCTCAATAGAATCTTTTTGGTTCTTGATAAAAAGTGGATAGAACCAGGTGGGGCTTCTGCTCAGCAAGACTTCTGATTGGTCCTTGTAGATTTGATTGGCTGTGCAGAGCACAGCGTGAGGATCTTCACAGTGTGACTGAAGCTAAGCTGAAATAGCTGCTTTGTAGCTGGCCCTGCCTCCTGTGGCAGCCATTTTGTGGCTGCACCCATCATGGAGTGTTCAGAATTCTAAAGGAGCCTGCAGGTTTAAAAAAGTTGAGGACCCCTTATTTAATCCACAGCCAATACTAAAGGCTTGTTCTTATCAGATGGTTCAGTGAGTATTTTCCCTTCATTATGAATAGCTAGCCAGCCGGTCACTAATCAGGGATGGCCTGGCATGTATGTGCCAGTGTAAAAAGTTAGGCAGACCCATGGACCCCATCTTGCTTACAGTTGATTTAAATGAATTTGGGGCTACTTTGACTGCTTTTCTCACAAAATCTAACTTTATATGGAATTAGAACTGACACTTAAGGTGACTCAGGGACCAGTCTTTTTCTTGTTAGTTTGAGGGCTACTACATCAGGGCTTCTTTCCGTGCCACGAGAGTAACATTTGAAAAAAGCCAAGGTCATGCAGGAGGAATTTACAGTGAAGCTGTTTTCCCCACCAGTGTTGTTTTTTCTTAGTATGTTGGGCAAAAATGGTGTCTAATGTGATACGATGGTGGCCTTTTTGCATGATCTTTTGGTTTTTTAGGTTTGATCTATACATGCAGGGGAATGAAGTGGTAGAAGGGATTGCACCACTTTAGACTGCAGGTGGAGGATTGCATTTTGGAATGTTTCCTTGCATTAACCCCCCCCCCCCCGGTAAATAGTGAACATCCTACAAAAATAGTGGGTAAATCCTTCCTCCTTGCTGTGCTAGTTTTGTTTTTGCAGGAACTATTTTGTGCCAGTGAACATTGAAAACTGGAAACTTCCATTTGCAGTGATGCAGTCTGTTCCTGGCATTCTGTCATCTCAGTCTTGTCAGTTGTAACCCCACCTAATATTACAGTGGCCTACACCTCAGTGTTTCTTGCACTGCTGAGGTAGGTCATGAATGGGCCCTAAGTCACCATCTGGTCAGTTTTAATGGCTGTACAAAAATAGTTCTTGCAAGGAAAATACAGTTCAAAATGTTTAGTTTGTTGGTAGCCTGTTGAATGTCCCCAGACAGCAAAGGCTTTTACCCAAGTCGGCCCTGCTTATCAATCAGAGGGAAATGGGAGGAGGGAACTGTATCTGTGAATAAGCTTCAGTGCTTCTGATATGACTTGTTTGTGTTATAATGATGAGCCCCATATACTAAATAACCCTGATTAAAACGGACAGTCAAAATTTAAACATAATGTTTGTGCAATAATTATAAATTATTAATGTTGCCAAGCTGGTTGGATTGCCTGAACCTGCTATTATGAAGGAAATGCATATACTATATAAAAAGGATTTTTTTTGCCACCGACTTCCCATTTGCAGAAAGTCCTATAGTGTTCTCACATTCTGGGATTTTACCAGGTTCAGGCGAATAGATGTTTTCTTAACCCAAAAAGTTTGGTTTTATGCATTTGTGAACCTGTCACTATTTCCTTTCTGGGGAGAAGAAATGGATTCTAGTTTTGCCTGAATCACAGGATGATGGGTTTTCTGGTTCATTACCTTCTGTTGCTCACCATTTGACAACTTCCTACTTTTCTTGACAGGACTCTGTTCTGGCTTTTTAAAAAAATTACAACTAAGAGTTCAAAGAAGTCCCAATGTCTTGTCTCTTTGACATCTGGATTTGTGGGTGTGAATGGCAAGAAACTGTGCCCTAGAATTGGATGCTAAAACTCTAATTTTCACAGTTTTAAAATCAGGAAAAAATTATTTACATTTATACTTAACCATAGAAAGGAATCAGAGGTCATAATAAAGAGTGAAGATGTCTTTATTGGCCACTAAGGGAAATACCCATACTAATTTCTTAGCCTCACATCTTAAGTTTTGTTTTAGGAAGTAGCCTGGATGGATGATTTTTGCTTTGTATACATTAGGGCTGTGCATAAACATGTGATAGGCTTATTTCTGTCCTTGTATTCCATTGGTCTTTCAGCCTATGGTTTACAAACTTATTCTATGTGCCCATACATGTCAGTATAGGACTCCACTTCATGCATCTGATGAAGTGGACTCTGGTCTGTGAAAGCTTGGCATGTCATAATAAAAGATGTGTTGGCCTTGTAATGCCCCACAGGGCTGCTAAATGCTAACCACCTAGGTATGCATTGAACTCTGTAGCTTTCACCTAGCCAGTTTTCTCATCTTTGGGACCTGGGATACTGTTCAGCCCACTTGCAACATCTCATGCATCATGAGGCCCTTTTTAGTACATGTCTTGAAGTGGCCGGGTCCAAGAAAAGATATTTGGGTGGAGTTTTTGAATGTTTCCCTAAGCTATGATTCTGACTCTTTAGCAGAAACTATTCAAGTGGTTTTCATTTTTCCTGCATCTAACCACGCTGGTTAGAAAATTGCTCTTCAGTTTCTTGGGAATCTAAAAAAGCCACCACCTTCTATGCCAGGAAACTGTAATCTGTAGTGTAGGGTGTGATCATGCCCAGACATATTTCTAGATCCCTTTGTAATTAAATATTATTAACTGTTTAAAATAATTTGAGTGGCTAAGCAACAAAAACCAGAATAGTGCTTGAAAACATACAGATATGGGACAACACGATGTATTTTTTAATACAAACATACCACATGGTGATCAGGAGAGGGGTCATGGTGAAAATGAGAATCCCACTGTACAAACTAAGTTACTTCAAGATGCCTCAGACAGCACTGGCTCTTCAGTAACCTTGACCCTGGCTCACAATTCCAAAGCGGCTTTGTTGAAGGCCACCCACGCTCACTGCATATCTCGCAAGCATTTCACTCCTACTTCCAAGCCTGAGTGGCATCAGTTCTGGCTCACTGCCTAGGTGTGTTTCCATTTGGCTCCGTATCATGCCATAGCCTCTTGCCTCCCTTCCAGTCTCCATGTTTAACTCTTGAAGGCCCAGTGCCCTCTTTTCCCACCCCCTCTGTTTTCCTGGGTATGTAGTAAAAATTGACAATTTTCTTCCAGCTGTGAGAGGGCAAGTTTTAAAATACTAAGTGTTTGTAAATAATTGCCTTAGATTTCCCCTGTATCTCTTTCAGTAGATGTGCTTTACCTAACATTAATACTGTACTTAAGTTACTTAATAAATACAAATATAATTTGTTTGTAGCATGCACAGGTAATAACTGGAATGTGCCAGGGATTATGCTTTGTAGTTGTAGACAAGAACTGAGCAAACATATTTCAAGAAACTTTTTGTAGTGCTCAGGTTCATGTTAGAATCCCCCCCCCCATTCTAATTTTTCTCCAGCTTAAGTTTTTTAATCCACCTCTTTCAGTGTTATAGAAACACACTTACAGATGGTTTACATTTGGAAAGTTTTACCACAAAATGAAATTTCAGTAGGTTTAAGAACAGATTACCCCCCCTCGTTTTTTAGATATGGTTGCTTACTCATTTATGCATGAAGAAAGAATATCACGAAGAGAGCCAGTTTGATGTAATGGTTATGGGCAGTGGACTCGAAGCTGGAGAACTGGGTTTGATTCTCCACTTCTCAACATGCAGCCATATGGGCGACCTTGGGTCAGTCACAGTTCTCTCAGAGCTCTCTCAGCCCCATCTACTTCACAGGGTGTCTGTTGTGGGGAGAGGACGAGAAAGACAATTGTAAGCTGCCCTGAGACTCTGAGTGAAGGGCAGGGTATAAATCCAACTCTTCTTCTTGTGTGTAATTTAGCTGAAGTGTGGTGTACATGAGTTGAGGCTGCCATTCTTTATGTGGGGCCTGGAGTTATCCTGGAATTATAATTGATTTCCAGATTACGGACATCAGTTTTCCTGAAGGAAATGGTAGTTTCTGAGTGTGAACTCTGTGGAATCACATAGCTGCTGAGTTTCCTCTCATCCCCAGACTCTACCCTCCTGGGCTCTGCCCTCAAATCTCTAGGAATTTCCCAAGACAGAGTTGGCAACTCAATATGTAATCCAATACAGTCTGAGTACTAAAAAAATCTGAAAACATTTGTAACATGTTGGCTCAAAACAGGGGACGTGTACTCTGAGAGGATGAAGATTCTTACCTTCCATATTGAAAATTTGACATTTAGGGCAGCACAAGATGCCTAATTTCTTTTTAAAAAATTGAAACAGGAACATCTATTAATCTTATCTCAAACTTTGAGACATTTAAATGTAAGTACCTTCCACACTTGCAAAAGTGCTGAAATTTGTTACTCTCCTAGTTCATATACCCTGATTTTGACAAAAGTTCCTAAAGGGACACATTTTAAGATCTAATGACTGAAACTCAGGATGTGAGGTTTACCTTATAATTGAAGGCAGAACTCCTGTACAGAAGAAGCAAAACCACAAGCGGGAAGGAATGTTGGGCCATGGGAATATTGTTAACCGTTTACATACTTATTATCAGTCTTATTAGCAGGATTTCCAGATGAAGTTACATTTTTGTCTGTGCATATTATGGCTTCCAAGTATGGCACAATTTATATTCCTCACTCCATTTTCCATTCAAACCTTTTATATGAAAGTTGTGTAGTTAAGACTATCTTTTCTGGGGGTGGGATTCCATACATAATTTGTATTTATAATATAAATAGAAAAGGTCTTTATAGTGTACTCTCAGAAACCCTGTTTGAATAAGAGGTGCCCCTGAATTCACCAGAGGCTGGCTTCTTCTATGAGTGAAATATTAATGTTTTCCCCCTTCATAGCATTCTTATAATGCCTTTCCAGTGCTTGCATCCTGAAGGATGCAAACCCTTGCTTGAATATATGTTGGAGAAAAACTTTAGAAAACCTCAATTACGGATTCCTCATTTAAGAAATGTGGCTTTCTGCAAACATAAAGACAGAAAGACAAGAAATTGGCTGCTTGCAGTCAGTCCAAATCTCTTCATTTGGGAGTACTTGCTCCTAAAAAATGGAGTGGTCCAATACCATGCACTCTTTTATTTTTCTGTAAATCACTAGTCAAGCTCTATACCTAAAATGAAATGCATTTTTCTTCTTCATATGCAATTTAAATAGCCAAGTTTAACCAGCAAAAAATATTATATGTATCCATGGATATCTAAATTTAGAAATATGAACACTTCTCATCCTGTTACAGATTAAGAGAGAGAAAGTGATATTAAGAAACAACTGCCTGTTATGTAGTTGCTGTAGATTTTCCGGGATGTGTGGCCGTGGTCTTGGCATTGTAGAATACTGTGTCCTGTTTGAGTTAGGCTATGTTCAGCCACTGCTGATTTTTCAGGTTGGCCAAGTCTGCAGTGTCTTTCATGTTCTTTTATTCTTGTCCGAATGCTACGCTGTGTGGTCCCGATGTAAACTTGTCCACAACTGCATGGTATGCGGTATACTCCTGCAGAAGTGAGGGGGTAGCATCTGTTGTATTTTTGTGGTGGGTCTGAATACTGTTTGTGGGTTGTGTTTTTTCATATGTTTTCCCATCTGATCAGGGATTCCTTTGATATATGGCAAAAACACTTTTCCTGTGGGAGACTGTTTTTCCTCAGTTGTTTGTTTTACCTTTGGTTTAATCGCTCTTCTGATTTCATTCTTGGAGTAGCCATTTGCTTGAAGTGTGTGATTTAGATGATTTAGTTCATCATTGAGAAAGTGCAGTTCACATATCCATCTTGCACGGTCTACTAATGTTTTGATTATGCCTCTTTTTTGCCAAGGGTGGTGATTGGAGTTTTTGTGTAAATAACGGATCGTGTGAGTTGGTTTTCTGTAGACCTTTTGACCTAATTGAAGGTTAGTTTTGCGGATGACCATGATATCTAGAAATGGGAGTTTACCCTTGACTTCTTTTTCCATGGTGAATTGTATGTTAGGGTGGATGTTGTTGAGGTGGTCTGTTAGGTGTTTCTGCTTGAGTGGAAAAGAGGATGAGATTTTTTAAAAAGCCTAACTTATAGGTAGACATTTTAAAAAAATGGTTCTTGCCATTGAGTGGCTAAAATGAGGCCAGATTTCAGCAAGCTGACAGGAACTGATAAGAACATAAGAGAAGCCATGTTGGATCAGGCCAATGGCCTATCCAGTTCAACTCTGTGTCACACAGTGGCCAAAACCCAGGTGTCATCAGGAGGTCCACCAGTGGAGACAGAACTCCAGAAGCCCTCCTGTGCCCCCCCATGCACCAAGAATACAGAGCATCACTGCCCCAGACCTAACAACAACATAAGGGAAGCAATGTTGGATCAGGCCAACAGCCTGTCCAGTCCAACACTCTGTGTCACACAATGGCTCAAACCCAGGTGTCATTAGGAGGTCCACCAGCGGGGCCAAAACTCCAGAAGCCCTCCCACTGTTGCCCCCCAAGCACCAAGAAGACAGAGCATCACTGCCCCAGATGGAGTGTTGCATCTACTCTTTGTGGCTAATAGCCATTGATGGGCCTCTGCTCCATATGTTTCTCCAGTTCCCTCTTGGAGCTGTCTGTGCTTGTAGCCACCACCACTTTCTGTGGCAACACATGTGGGGCTCAGGCAGTTGGCTTCTAGCAGCATTTGTGGCTCTTCCCATTTTGCATGGGAAAAGAGTACAGGTTATATAAGTAAAGGTCTGGTTTGCCACATTTAAATGTACAGACGTAACCAGCATCATAGAAATCACCAAGTATGTTTGTGTAAAGATTAGTAATTTTTTGCAAGCCCTAAAATGAAAGTGACTTGAATTTTATTGGGCTTTTTATTTTTTAATGAGCAGCCTTATGAAGCATAATGTATTTGGCAATGCATTTGTTATTAAGAAAGAGGAGGGTTGCATACTGTTATTTCGTACAATCTATTTTTTTATTCTTCATTTTTATCTTGCTTTAAAAAAACCAGATAGTTCTCCAAACATCTATTTGATGAGCCTGTACCATTTTCTTAAGGACAAGATAGCATCATTTTGGTACTCGGGAAGTCCCCGTGTGCCAATTATGGTCACCAGGCAGCCCATCTGTTGATTATCCCACCAGTGAGGGTGGCCCATCTGGCATTGGCCAGAGTCCGGGCCTTTTCCATCGTGACTCTGTCTCTGTGGAATGGCCTCCCTGAAGACGAGAGAGTAGAGAAGTGAAGATCTTCAGGAGGCGCTACAAGGCCTGCCTGTTTGCCATGGCATTTGAGGGGGTTTGGACAGCAGGCATCTTTTAAGGGGGTGAGGGGGAGGGATTTCAGGCTTGTTATTTTATTGTTAATTTTAGCTAGTGGTGTTTTAATTATTATTGTAAGACTCCCTGAACCAAGGCGAAAGGCAGGATATAAATGTTTTATTTTATTTATTTAATAAGGCTGGGTTTGTCAATACCAAACGTAATAATGCCATGACAAAGATAATTACTAAAGATAAGGTGCCACGACAACATTTAAAGACAGCATCTTCCGGATGATCACAGAAGCCTTTTGTTTTTACTGTGTGCATAGTAGTCACTGGAAGCCTCAAGGTGGAATTGCTTGCTTGCATTAATTCCATATCCTTCCTATCATTCTTCCTGAGTGGTTAGACGACATCAGTTGGAATTGTTGCGCTGCTGTAAGTTGTCAGATGAATTGAACTGGGAAATGGTAAGGGAGGTGTTCCCATTCATTGATATTGACTATCAACCAAGCATAAATTAAAGTTGGTTTACAAACTGGTGATAACTGCTCTTTTCAACTGATAGCCTGATTACTGTGAATCTTTATGTTTTTTTGTATTAACCTGAAAGATAAACATAACCTGATGGCTGATACTTGAACTGGACCTATGAAAATCAACAGTATGGATTCTGCTTTTAGTGCCATGCAAGTATTTTCTTTGATATGAACATTTTTATTGCACGATACTATACATCAATAAGTGGCAAACCGATTTTTTGATGCTATGTATGGCTCTTAGTTTACTGCCATTTGGCACACCACTTACTTGTGCCTTTCTAGGGGATAAAAGGAATATTTTAGCTATTGTCTGAATAGTAGCTATAGGAAAGAGGAGATACTGCCAAAAACATACACATTGTGTACCTTGTATTTTCTGTTGTCCTGCTTGCCCACTAAGGCAAACCATTAACCTGGTGCTTCTCATGCTTATCAAACTAAAATCATATTGACAGCAGCTACCAAGTCAAAGTGAAAAAGTTTGCCTCTCCAGAAGGCCCTAGATGTAGTGGATCTGGTATTTGATAGAAGGGGTGCTGAAACTGAACAGCTGGGCTCTTTTTCTTTTGACACTAGTGTTGGGTGTGTGCCCTGGTTTCTTGATATATAGGGTATCTCCCCCCCCCCCCCCCCCCCACACCACAAAGCATCTTGCTGTGTCTCTAAAACAGTGATATATCAGTGGAAAGCTGGTTTCCATGCATGGATATTTTTTTGCTTGATTGTGGTGATTACATCACTGAAAATATCTTTTTCATTGCAAACTTTTAGAATGATCTAAATAGTTGGGATTTACAGTCATTTTGGGCCAGATACAGTAAATCTCAACTGTGACTATTCTTCTTCGTCAGAATTGCCTGAAAGAACATTTGGCCATCACTTCTATTCTTTAATATAGTTTTATGCTCTACTCTTGGAACAGTAATTCCCATTTGATATCCATGGCTTATATACGCAATTTAGATCTGCAAGAGTCCATCTTATTATTTTCAAAGATAGATGGTATATCCATGGACTGTTGAAAGAGAAGGATGAAGTGTGGTTAACATAAAAGGGCTTGCTTCTAAAGCATTCCGATGCACTGGAACCAGCCAAAGCTTGCAGTCATTTCAAAGAGCAATTTCCCCCCCTGGCCTTCTCATTTTCGGCAATAAATCTTGCTTCTAAGTGTATGCGTTGTATCAGGCTAGTTAAGCCCACATATCATGCATCGAAAAACAATGCTTTAATATTGAGTGGGGGAGAGGATGAAAGAGGAGACTAGGCCATTAGCTGAACTGTTGCTTTGTTTGTCAGAAGAGGTGGGATTTCTGGCTTGCTTTAGAAACCAGCACACATTCACGTTGTAACTGTGTGATTTATATTGAGGCTTTTAAACTGTGAATTAAAGCTAGGGACATTGTCTCATGTAGACGTTCAAGAGAAGTCCTGAAAAAGATTTTAATGATTTATTTCCATGTGCCTTTATGGACTGGTCACAGAGGGGGGAGGCCCTATTCTAAGAGAGAGACAGGACTTCTGTCCCTTGAAGATGCATGAAGGGAAGATTTAGCAATTACAGTCAAGAAAATGCCTCTTTAAACTGCTGAATATTGCCTAGTTTTAAGTTCTCTGATGAGAAATAGAAGCTTTTAGGAAACAACCCTAAGTTCTAAAATAGAAACTTGTAAATTTATAACATGGGCTCTGACCTGCAAATTGTATTGTCCTTGTACTCAAACTAATCAATAGTCAAATTCTTGCATTTTTTTTGTCTCTGAATTCATATTCACTTTTCTATACCTAAGTATTTCAGATACATTTGGAAATAGTTGGGGGGGGGATTCTGCTGTGGGAGAAGTGTTTGGGATTTTGTCTAAAATGTCTAGAAATTACTAACCAAGACATCACAAATAGTGGCATTCTAAGGGTTGATCTACTAGATTATACTGTTGTCTGATCTAGTAGTTGTTTAAATTTGTAAATTCAGGAACTTCCTTTAACTCCAGGTGGCAACATTTTTTACTAAAAGTTTTCCATCTTTTCTAAAGTCTCTCCCCAGCCTTTAGTCTTCCTAGTTTTACACACTTTCACCTTTATTTCTGTCTCTCTCCAAAAAGAAGGAAGATCCAAAGAGAATCGTGGAGATAATACTGCAACCTGCCTTATTTTGTCACATTTCAGAAGTGCATTGCAACCCACCATTAGAAGGCCAGAGCTTGAACTGTTGCAGTGAGCCTTGTTTGCTAAAGGATAGCTCCTGGCCACTTAAAATATTATGCAGCAATTGACAGCAGTGCATCATTAAATGCTTGTGTACAACCATCAGGGAGTACACCCATCAGACCGATTGGCTCTTGGCCACACTGGTTTGATTTTCCTGAATCTTGGAGAGCCTCATAGCCCAAGGTGATCACTTAATGGTTAACTCCACAGTACTCATTAAAGTGGTGGTGGTGGGTGGGAATTGACTAGGAACAAAGCATTCCTGGAGTGAATGGAGATACTATGTGTATTCCAGGAGGGAAGCTTTGTTGTTGATTTTTTTTAATCAGTCACACAACCAGGAGGTGCTAAAAGAGGAGTCCTTTTTACCATTGGTATTTTCAGGGAAATTATGGTTTGTTTGTTTGTTTGTTTGTTTGTGGAGATGCTATCCGCTAGTCATCTTTCTTGTGCAGCACCATTTCAGTGGGGCATGCTGGAGAAGCTCTTGGTGATATACAGACATAAAACTTACTGAGGCTGCACACACACTTCCAACAATGGTCCACAGTGGCTGTGATATAAAACTTGTGTTAAGGAGGAATGTTAAGGAGGAGTTGGAAGAGTAATGGTATCTGAACAATGACTTCCGTGTGCATATAATTTTGGATCAATTATGCTTCATCTGATGTCAATTTACATGTGACTCTAGGTAGCAAGAAGTTACCCATCTGGTGTTGCATGTGTTGTGCATCTTGTTAAGGGTATGCCATCATTTTCAACTTGCTACATGTAGTATTAGTATACCAACACAGTACCTGACCAACAGACTTCATATTCCTGGTAGTGCATGTACAGATGATGCAATGTGGTTTAAATGAGACATGTGTGTAAGTTCTTGCTAACCTGATGTCATATTTAAATGAAACCTAAGTTTCAGAGTTCTGAATCAGACCTTTTCATCAAGAAATGGGTTAGCAAACCAAACAGAGAGGAGGTAAAGTATGGAAATTAAGGCCATAAATAGAGCTTGCAGAATCAGACCAGTGATCATAAGAACATAAGAGAAGCCAGTGTTGGATCAGGCCAATAGCCCATCAAGTCCAACACTCTGTCACACAGTGGCCAAAAGTATCAGGTGCCATCAGGAGTTCCAGCAGTGGGGTCAGGACACTAGAAGCCATCCCACTGTTGTCCCCTCCCCCCAAGCACCAAGAATACAGAGCATCACTTGCCCCAGAGTCCCTATCTGTACCTTGTGGCTAATAGCCACCGATGGACCTCTGCTCCATATGCTTATCTAATTCCCTCTTGAAGCCGTCCGTGCTTGTAGCTACCACCACCTCCTGTGTCAATGAATTCCATCTGTTAATCACTCTTTGGGTGAAGAAGTCCATCTAGTCCAGCATTCTATCTCATGCAATGACCATCCAGTTATTCTCATGCAATGACCATCCAGAGGGCCAACAACAGAGATTGTTTTTTAAATGATTAGCATAATCAGAGGTGGGATGACGGAAAGTTCAACTATACTTAATGGGGTAAGAAAGATGTGCATTGCGTCAAGGTCACATTCCTGACTGCATCCTCCTCTATATTTTATTGTTATTTATCTTTGCATTTTATAAATTTATGTTCTGCATTTTAGACAGTTGATTTACATCAATACAGACCGGCACTATCCACGTTTTAAAGCACAAGGGATGGGGAGCAGAGGGAGATGGTAGGCAGTGGGACCCTTGGGGTGACCAAGGGGTAAGAGGATTACTGAAGGATGATAGGAAAATGGCAGAGAAGCTGAATGCTTTTTTTGCTTCTGTCTTCACTGTCGAAGACGGGAGATGATTGCCTACTCCAGAACTGCCGATTTTGGGAGAGGGGTATTGAAAGACCTGAGTCGGATTGAGGTGATGAGAGCAGAAGTCCTACAACTGATGGACAAATTAAAAACTGACAGATTGCCAGACTCTGATGGCATGGATCCACAAGTTCTGAAAGAACTCAAATGTGAACTTGTGGACCTCCTGACAAAAATATGCCATCTGTCACTGAAATCTGCCTCCATTCCCAAGGTCCTGAAGGTAGCTAATGTAACCCCGTACTTTAAAAAAGGTTCCAGAGGCAATCCGGGAAATTACAGGCTGGTCAGTCTAATGTCAATACCAAGGAGGTTGGTGGAATCTGTTATAAAAGATAGAATTAGTAGACAGATTGATGAACAAAAAGCTATTGAGGAAGAATCAGCATGAACTCACTAACCTTTCAGAGTTCTTTGAGGGGGTGAACAAGCATGTGGACTTCCAGAAAGCTTTTGATAAAATTCCTCATCAAAGGCTCCTAAGTAAACTCAGCAATCATGGGATAAGAGGCCAGGTCATCTTGTGGATTAAAAACTGGGTAATTAGCAGGAAACAGAATGAGTATAATTGGGCAGTTTTCACAGTGGAAGGTGGTAAGTAGTGGGGTACCGCAGGGTTTAGTATTAGGTCTGGTGATTTTTAACTTGATCATTAATGATTTGTGGTTGGGAGTAAGCAGTGAAGTGGCTAAGTTTGAAGATAACACTACAGTGAAAAGACTGTGAGACGCTCCAGAGGAATCTGTTGAGTCTGGGCGAGTGGGCATCAATGTGGCAAATGTGGTTCAACATGGGCAAGTACAAAATGATGCACAAAATGATCCCAACTATAAATACACGTTGATGGGGTCTGAACTGGCAGTAACTGACCAGGAGAAAGATCTTGGAGTCATGATAGATAACTCCCTGAAAATGTCGATTCATTGTGCGACTGAAATTTAAAAAGGCACTAAAAAAGGCAAATGCCATGCTGGGGATTCTTGGGAAGGGTATTGAAAACAAATCAGCCAGTATCATAATGCCCCCATATAAATCTATGGTGCTGCCTCATTTGGAATACTGTGTACAGTTCTGGTCACCACACCTCAAAAAAGAGATTATAGCATTGGAAAAGGTGCAAAAAAAGGTAACTAAAATTATTAAGGGGATGGAACACCTTCCCTAAAAAAAAGGTTAAAGAGGTTAGGGCTCTTTGGCTTGGAGAAATGACAACTGAAGGGTGACATAATAGAGGTTTACAGAATTAATGGATGGGATAGAGAAGGTAGAGAAAGAAGTACTTTTCTCTCTTTCTTACAAGAACTTGTGGACAGTCGATAAAATTGATGAGATGATTAGAACAGATAAAAGGAAGTACTTCTTCACCCAAAGAGTAATTAACATGTGGAATCCCCTGCCACAGGAAGTGGTGTGTCATGCCTGCCCTTGCTGATGCCCCTGAGGAGGCACCTGCCAGCCAAGAGCCTGTGGACTTACAGGCTCCTGAGGACAGTACTGCAGCAGAAAGGCAAAGACTGGATCCTGTAGCTGAAAGCTACCTACGTGGTGAGGAGGATCAAGCCTCTCAGGGAACACCTGCAAGGGATCAGTCTCTGCTGCAGCCCAGTAGTTCATCAGACTCGCCCCCACCTGTAACCAGGCTCAGGAATGTAAGGAGACAGCAGCTGAGAGAGCGAAGGCAGAATGCACGCATGCGTGCCAGAAGATCTCTCAGCCCTGACTATTGACAGGATCCTGACCTTGCTCCCGGCTAGCTAATGAGTTGATTAGCTAGCACTGTATATAAGCAAGCCTGTTGCCAGCAGTCATTTGTGCTGGCAACTGTTGTTGTCAGGACCTGAATCCTTGCATCTCTGCTCCAGACCTTGTGGAACTCTTCTCGGCTTGATCCTCTGCTTTTGACCCTCGGCTTTGTTGACCTTCGTTCATCTCTGACTCCTCTGGCATCATTGTGATTTATGGACTTGAAACCTTGGTATGTCTGACCTTGCTTCTGGACTGTGATTTAAACCTGCTTGAACCTTGCTACCTGATTTTCTCGGCTTGACCTCGGACTGTTCCTGGACTTTGGCTTACTTACGTCACGGCCCCGGGTCCTGCCGTGACATGGTGGCAGCTACAAGCATAGACAACTTGAAGAAGGGATTGGATAAACCTATGGAGCAGAGGTCCATCAGTGGCTATTAGCCACATGTTATGATGGGCCCTGGCCTTTTCAGTGGCAGCTCCTTACTGGAGGAATGAGCTCCCGGAAGAGATCAGGGCCCTGTGGGACCTTTTGACCTTCAAGACGGAGCTCTTCCATGAGGCTTTCAATTAGGAGCCACCCACCATTACCACCAACGATACTACTTGAACATCTGTAGTATAAGGCTGGCCCTAATGCGGAGTTAGAGCTATACCTACCTAGGAGACTGGAAGATCGCTGAATTGGGAACCTGGACGGTAGATTTAGAGCGCACCATCTAATTTAATGAATTATTAATACTGTGAGCATTTTAAATGTTATGAATGTTTTAATTGTTTTAAACTGTTTAAAAAGTTTTATGTAGACCAGGTACATTGTACCAACCACTGTAAGCCACCCTGAACCTGTCTGCAGGGAGGGCGGGATATAAATACAACTAATAAATAAATAAATAAAATTAAAAATGGAACACTATGTCTGGACCAGTGATGTTCTGTATTCTTGGTGCTTGGGAGGCAACAGTGGGGAGGAGCTTCTGGAGTTCTGTCCCCATTGGTGTGCTTCCTGATGACACCTGGGTTTTGGCCACAGAGTGTTGGACTGGATGGGTCATTGGCCTGATCCAGCATGGCTTCTCTTATTTTCTTGTGGAAGCTTTGTCCAGTTGGGCCAGCCTAGTTATCCTTGACTCCTTTTCTTGAGCGGACAGAAATGATTAAACTATGCTGCTGCCCTTAGTTCTCTGGTTGGTGACTGGTATTAGAATATCCTTTATTTGTTATCCAGTCTCAAGGCAATTGGTGGTTGGAACAGAGTTTTTTATTCTTGTCAGAGAAGGAAAAATGGTACTTCTTGTGACTGTCTCTTACCTACTCTGTGGCCAGACTGATGTTCATATAATCTTTATATTGCTTAATGCTAAAGCTTACAAGTATGCAGTTCTTTAGCACCTAACAAATTCTGTCATCAGTTATGGTACATTTTCCTGTGTTTATCATCAACAAGTTTCTAACTTCTATCATCGCTGTATTTAATGGTGGCTAGCTCCTATTATGGTAATGAAAATAGCAAATCTAGGCTGCCTGCGGTCAAGATAGCGAACTGGGGAAATTCCCAGGTATTTTTTTTTTAATGTGACTGAGTAAATTAATCAAAAGGTGGAAAAACCCTCCAAAACCACCCTGAATAGGCTGGAATGGTGGGAGCTGCTTATTGGTTGAAGGAAAAAAATCTGTAAGAGGATAAATCAGCCTGTTCAATATTTTATTTAGACAGTCATGAAAGGGGAGGCTGGGTTCCCAGATTGTTTCCCTTCTCCTTCAATTCTTCAGACGTGCCCTATGTTCAATAATGCTTATTATAGCCCAGTATGAATGTTGTGAGTTGTAGCCCAGTATGGATGTTGTGACTTGTTACTGAACTGTATATAAAGCCCATAGGGTAGGCCAATATTATTTCCAGATTGAGAGTGTGTGAGGCTACTCAGGGCCTAAAAGTTCCATCATTTTACTGTAGCAGGATGATAACAAATTTAATGTTGGAGACATTCTACAGTTGGTACTTTTGTCTAGTGTGTTTGGCCATGATGTTTAGTCATATTTTTGTGTTCTCCCTTCCTCTTGCACATACCATTCTCCTCCCATAATTGTGTGAACTGTAAATTTCTATGACATTGGCAGCAGGCAAACCATGATTTGCCTCAAAATCAGAATTAGAAACCTACTTCAAATAATGGTGTGTTTTTTTTAAAAAAATATCTTGGCTTGGAGGTATGCTGGAGGTATGCTGGGATTGATGCAAGAGACAGTAGTGTGTGTGTGTGTGGAGGAGGATCAGAGCACATGGGAAGGGAGCATGCACGCCCGGTGGCGTTTGCATCTGAAACAGATTTTTGGAATGGGGGGAAGGATAAATTGTTTAACATTTTAGTTAAACATGCATATTTAATTTGTTTACTAGGGATCTGTCAACTTCTTTAAAGCTAGTTAGCTGAAAGCATGGCTCCTTTTAAAGCATGTTTTTATTCCTGGAGCCACAAATAAAGCAGCAGGTAAGTTGGTGAATTTTTCCAGATGAGACCTGCCTATGGTATTTGGCACTAGTTTCATGCCCGTCTCCCAAAAGTGCAGGCTTGTACCTCATCGAGCAAGTTGTGCTAATTATCCCCTTCTCTGTGCCCAGCCCAGAACTGCATACTTTTGATAGGTGTGCTGTAGTTCTGTAATATGTGGAATGCTGGAAGAATTCCAGAGTCTGTTAGTAAATTTAGTTTTTAAAATGTAGGAGGAAAATACATGAACACTTTTTAAAAAATAGATGACTACCTGAAGAGGCAGACACTCAGGAGACTGGCTGTATGAGTCTGAAGGTATTTGGAAACTATTGTTGGACTTCTTTTCTAGACCTGAAGAAGAGAAAGCAGAAGTTATGAAAAGCAAATCAAAGGATATTTTGACCAGAGCTGTGCTCCTTCGTGTCTTTGTATGGGGCCAAGCCCCACTGATTTAATTAAGTACATGTAGAATTAGGATAGAAGTTAGTTGGGGTAGATGTTAGTTGTGGCAGGGGTGACATATAGGGATGTGAATAGCATCTGCCCCATAGAAACAGAGGTGTTCTCCCCCCCCACATTGCCCAGGCTGACACATTCATGACTCTTGTCTATACTATATAACCTCTAAGACTGCTGTCTTAACTTTGGTCCAGGCTTTCGGTAGACTGAAGCTGCAGAAACCAGAAGCAATAGAATGGACTGCATCATTTCTTAGTGTAGGCAGTGAATTCCAGCTTCAGATGTTTCTTTGTGTTAAAAATGCAAGGAGACAAAAAGCTAGCGTAGCATGGAGAAATGTTCTGTCCCTGCTCTGTCTCTGCTTGTGTTGGCTTTCTATTTGAAGGAAGTTTTTAACAAGAGGAACAATCCACAGGGTGATCTTCTCCTTGCAGCATGAAGTGGTGCACTTTACCACCTCATTCTCGTCATATTCTCTTCCATGTGTGAACCAGGACATGAGCCTGGTCTGCATATGTAACAGAATGAGGCGGGAAACTACTGAGATGGTAGGAAGATCTGTTTCTTCAGACTGCTGATTGAAGGACCACATTTTGGGATGCTGCCCTAATGAACTGCTAAGAAGTGCAAGGTTGAAGGTATTTAAAATGGTAGTTAGGTGCCAGCTCATGTATCAGCTATTTGCCTGCTCTGGCAACTCTCTAAATTGTTCCCTAGCATGCTGTTCCTCTGTGTAATTTTTTTGTTGGAGGTTATCCTGTGCCATTCTAAGTCATCAATTTGTGCCACACTGCATTTGGAAAATTCAAAACAGGTGCCTTTGAGGATATTGGAGATCATATTTCCTCTTAAAAGTTATGTTCCTCTTAAAATTGATGTAACTAGCTATACCTCATTACAAGGAAAGGCTGCCTTTCTTAGTTTAGCTTTCATTAATTTTGGAATATGAAATGTTTTCTATTAAAGTAATGCACCCAGTCTGAAGTAGGTTTTTTCTTAAAAGAGAGAGAGAGCAAACAAGTTCAAATCCCAGCAACATGTTGGGAAGATTTAAAAGATGGAACAAAAAGTTGATTTCAATTAAGCATTGTGATCTTCAGTTTTGTGAGGTTCTTATCCTTGGAATAAGGAAAGCTGAAATGCTACATAACTGCTAGATTTGGATGCAAATTGGATTTAAAAGCTATCATTAAGGGTTTTTTTAAATCAAAGGAGGAGGTTAGACCTGTGTTTGCTAATATGATGATGTGTGTTTCAGTGTTAGTATGGTTGCTGAATCGGATGGGCAAATTCTTAGTCTTCCATAGGGCTTCAATTGTTGTAAGTACTGATTATATTAGTGAAAGCTTGCAGCTTTGCATGGTATGTGGTTGTAAAATAGCCTTTCAGAAACTGCTGCAGAAAGGCATGGGTTGCCTAACCTAAATAAAGGATGAGTGGGAAGGGTGCCCGTATCAAAGCCCGTCTGCAGGGTTTCCAATACCTTTATTTTAAATTATATATGTGGATCCTAAAAGTACAGACAGGTAGCATTTAGAGTTCCTTACATAAACCATGGGATGCAGCTGTGGCTCAGGGTAGAGCATCTGCTTTGTATACAGAAGGTCTCAGGTTCAATTCCTGGCATCTCCAGGTTGTTTTTTTTAAAAAAGAGAAAGGATCAGGTAATAGGTGATGTGGAAGACCTTTATCTGCGACCCTTGAGAGCGGCTGCCAGTCTGAGTAGACAATTCTGGCATTGATGGACCAGTGGTCTGATCCAGTACAAGGCAGCTTCATGTGTGTTTGTATTCAAGTAAGGTAGCTGATCAAAATAAATATTGAATTCTATCACTTTACAAACACAGCTTGTTTTACACTGAAGCTTCACACAATTTTAAATGGGTTCTTGTGTTTCATTCATATGCATGAAGTTGTACATAAATTTACCAATAAAAGAAGTAATTTTAATATTTAACTGTTTTTGTTTCATAATTAGGGTTCTAATTTTATTTTTATTACATCTCATGGGGAACCCTGAGAAATAATGTAACTCTTAGTGCATGACAGAGAAAATCAACTAGTTCTGGATTGTTGAAAAGTCTGTATGACATGAGACTTGGATTCTTACTCTTTGCCAGTGATACATACTCACTGGCTCAGGAGCTCATATGGATCTTTGACATGTCAGCTGTGGCTCATCTGAGCACTGTTCCCCAATGTGGCACCCACTTGATCTTCCAGAGAAGTAAAGTTGCCATGATTATTTGCCCTATGCGGAGTCCGGTGCTATATGAGCAATATTGGTGTGACTCCAATTACCATGAGTCCGGCTTATAGGCGGTCTGAACAGTTATATTTAATTCACCATCTTTTAATTGTTTGATATTTTAGCCATTTTAAGAATCAATTATATTATCTAGTTCTAATTGTTCATGCACTTGTTGTTACCTGCCCTGAGCCCGTTTAGGGAACGGTGGGATATAATTTTAACAAGGCCTTTGCTGGGAAGGTTGGTAGGTAATTCACACCTTGAAACAGCCAGCTCCAGATGAGCCCTGAGCAGTGATCCTTATGCCACAGATGTTAGAAACTCTGTCTCTGGGGTTGCTGATGGGCAGAGGGCAAGCTGGCTGCAGAGAAGAGAGTAAAACCATCACTACCACCACCACTATGGCAGCCAGCCAGCCAGGAGCAGAATAAACTGGCCACAGGGTGGTGGTGGGATTTTTACTCTCTGTTCTCTGTGACCATCTTGCTCTCTCTGTTTATTAGAGGTGGGGTAAGGCACTCTGGTAATTGAAAGGGTTATTGTTATATGTCTAATATTAAAATATATTATTGTATGTGTGAATTTGGTGCACTTGTGCTTAGGGCATACTGTAGTCATGTGGCTGTTTTGGTTGACAGCAATAGCAAATGTGGCTCTCTGAGAGCCCCAGAGTACTGCTCTATGCCTTGTTTTATCCATAAGCTTTCCGCTATCCTTCTAGTATGCTGATTTTGCTGGTTTCCATTTTCCTTCTTCCTCTTCCTGCACCTTTTGAAAAATGAGATTTAAAAAAAGATTTACACAGTATACTATTAAAATGTTAATTGAGTCTAAGGGAGTGGCTGTCCTGGTGAAAGGAAAATGTATTTAAATTAAACAATGTGGTTAGATAAAGTCCTCCTTCAATTATGTACTTCGTAAAATTGGAACCTGGGTAAAAGCCTTGGTGACCTTTTGTCTAGTTTCCTTCCATTCTCTCTCACACATTTAATTTCAAACCATGTTTTCTCTGGGCATATTGCAGGATGCACAAAAGCTATAGGCATAGTCTCAAAATTAAAGGACTTATGCTTTTAAGAAAATAAATATTACTTAGAATTTGAAAACTCTTTTAATCACCACAGTTGTCTGCAAACCATGGTTTGCTGGTTTGGAGCTATCCATGGAAATGAACAGTCTTTCTTTGTCCCTGCTTCAGAGTGTGTTTTCTCAATTCTTTTTTTTTTAAATAATCTATTTATTGATTTCCAGACAAAACAAACACACAATAGGACACATATAATTTAAGCACATCACAATAATTGGATATAGAGTAATATGTTAAATATACATTCACATCACTATCATATTATCCTTATCAATTCCTGTATCACATATTTCAAGTCTTTACATATTACTCTGACAACAAAGCTTGTAATAAATCCAAGTTGTACCTCTATATAACATAAATATTGTCACACCTCAGTCATCATCATGCTAATGAAGTCTTCATATTTATTTGGGCAGTTTGTATCTTATTTCCTTACTAACTATTTCCTAGGCAGCATTTTAAGATTTGTTCCATGTTTTAAGAATAAAAAGTGGAGAGCATAATGTTATATCTGAGTCTTCTCATGGTTATTACTTCAATAGAGAGCCTCTTTAGGACAACTAAGATATACTTGCTCACTCTGTAACAATATAGCAAATATATTACCAAACTGCAAAGTTTTACCTCTTGTGACACTAATTTACGAAAAGTAAAATGATTTAAAAAGTATTGTCTCCCAGGATAGGCTTGATCTTATTCCTAAATCTTATTCTCACCAAAGTGCCAGACCAGAGAAACCGTCCTGTTTGATTCCCTATTTGCTATTCAAGGTTCATTCTAAGATCTGAGGGACACAAAAATACTTATACTTTAGCTAA